>NC_143205.1:2295000-2595000 GCF_051530095.1 Phoenix dactylifera | reverse complement strand
CCAACATCGTGCTTTGAAGGCATATCCTACAACTCTTCATAAAGTAGCTTGGTTTTGGTTCTCAGAGCTTCGACCTGAATCTATTCACTCCTTCGAGCAGCTTGAGCATCTCTTTGCAGAGCACTTCATCTCCAGCCGAAGGCAATACCATGGCTTCAATGTTAACCGCTTCAATGTGGTGGCACTGGTGGTTCGTGACCTAGATCAATCGGTCGTGATGTCGACAATGAAGGATGGCTTACGATCATCATGCTTCCTCTTCTCCTTGGAGAAGCACCTGTGTGTCGACTTTGCCGAAATATTGGCATGGGTAGAAAAGTATGCCAATGCTGAGGAAGCCATGGCTTTCTATTATGAGTCTGCTGGTGGAAGACCTCTCCGAGGAGGCAGCAGAGGACATGAAGAGTGACGGGCATTAAGGAGAACTTCATCTTCGTGCAAAAAGGGGTCACGATGACCCAAGAGTCCTCCTCAAAAGATGGAAAGGTACACACCCCTCACTGCCCTAAAGACTCAAATCCTTATGGACATCGAAAGCCGAGGCTATCTGCGCCCTCCGCATTGGATGAAGGCCCCGATGACAAAGAGAGACAAGAAGAAGTACTGCTGCTTCTACTGAAAGCATGGCTATGACACTAAGGAGCGTATCCAGCTCAAAGATGAGATTGAGTTATTTGTCCGATGTGGATGGCTGGACTATACATGCATCCTCGGCATGACCGAGAAGGGCATGCCCTGGCCTCTGATCTGCCTTTCTCAGAGCTGATCAATAATTGCCCGATAGTGGGGGTCATCAACACCATCGCTGACGGACCTGCTGAGGCTCCGAACACCTCAGACGATCGAGTTCCTCAAAAGGCCGAAACTGCCCCGAAGAGACAACGCACGGGAGACATCATTTCCTTCTCTGAAGTCAACCTAGGAGGAGTAAGACTCCTTATGATGATGCTGTAGTTATTTCTCTTACAATTGCAAAATATGATGTAAAGAGAATACTTGTTGATAATGAAAGTTCGACCGATGTGTTATTCTATGATGCTTTTTAACGAATGAAGCTACTCTTGAACAACTCCAGAAAGTCCATACACTCCTGGTTGGCTTCTCAGGAGATTCATTCCTCGTAGGATGCATGATTAATCTGCCAGTTACCATGGGACAAGAGCCTCGAAATAACACTTTGAGGCTGAATTTTCTCATGGTTTGGGTCCCCTCAACCTACAATGTAATCTTGGGCTGGCATGGTTTCAATACTTTTTGAGCTATGGTATCCACCTACCATTTGCTTGTTCGGTTCCATTTGAGAAGGAGAGTCGGAGAAATCCAAGGAGAGCAAATGATAGCTCGGTAATGCTACATGGCCATCCTCAAAGGAAAGAAGCCGGTGGAAACTCTTCCGATCGAAGGGTTGGACACAAGGGATAAACTTAAGGAGCAGCGAGGAGAACCAGCTAAAGAATTGGTGTAGGTCCCCTTAAGGAAGGATGAACCTGACTAAATTGTGTAGATCAGCTCGAGCATGGACCAAGAAAATCGAGACAAAGTGATCAACTTTCTACGTGCTAATGCTGATGTCTTCACCTGGTCAGCCACTGATATGTCGGGTATAAGCCCTAAAGCGATGGTTCACGAGCTCAATGTGGATCCAGCTCACCAACCTGTTCGATAGAAAAAGAGGAACTTTGTCATAGAAAGATAGCAAATCATAGACTAAGAAGTTGACAAACTTTTTGGCTAGCCAATATTGTACTTGTTAAAAAAGTTAATAAAAAATGGCAAGTTTGTATCGACTACACCGACTTGAATAAGGCTTAATAAAAAGACAACTTTACACTCCCAAGGACTGGTAAGCTCGTAGGCGCGACCTTAGGACATCAATTGTTAAACTTCAAGGATGCATCTTTGGATACAACCAGATTCAAATAGCGTTCGAAGACGAGGAGAAAACAGCCTTTCTTACTGACAAGGGCCTCTATTGCTATAAGGTAATGCCTTTTTGAATTAAAAAATGTAAGGGCAACTTACTAACACCTCATCAACAAAATTTTCAAAGAGCAGATTGGTGGAAATATTGAGATATATGTGGATGGCATGCTCATGAAGAAGTGAACAATGGAGCAACACATAACTGACCTAGAGAAAAATGTTGCGACCTTCAAAAAATACTGGATGAAGCTCAATCCAATGAAGTATGCCTTTGGAGTCACCTCAAGAAAATTCTTAGGATTCATGGGGACACAACGAGGCATCGAGGTGAATTCGGAGAAGATTCGAGCATTGCAGAAAATGTAGCCACTAAAGACTACCAAAGAAGTTCAATGCTTGACTGGTCGGATCGCTGCACTTGGAAGATTTGTTGTAAGATTTGTCTCTGGATCAGCGGAGTGCTGCCTCCTATTCTTCAAGGCCCTGAAGCATCTACAGAATTTTCAATGGTTCGAGGAGTGTCAAGAGGCCTTCAACCAACTGAAAGAGTACCTCAACACGTCGCCCCTCCTCACAAAACCTCAGGTCAGAAAAATGCTTTACTTATATCTAGCTATCTATGCTTTTGTTGCGAGCTTGGTTCTAGTACGAGAAGA
The DNA here is from genome assembly GCF_051530095.1 of Phoenix dactylifera. Lineage (NCBI taxonomy): Eukaryota > Viridiplantae > Streptophyta > Magnoliopsida > Arecales > Arecaceae > Phoenix > Phoenix dactylifera. The sequence continues at coordinate 2,592,421 of NC_143205.1, read as the reverse complement.
AAAAAAATGTCAGAAACTGATTTACTACATAAGTCGAATTCTATGAGATGTCGAGACAAGATATTCCAAGTTGGAGAAGATGGTCTATGCTCTCATCATCTCAGCTCGAAAGCTCCGGCCATATTTCCAAGCTCATTCAATCACAATCCTAACAGACCAACCAATGAGGTAAATTTTGTAAAAATCTGAAAATGTAAGTCGGTTGGCAAATTGGGTAGTGAAGCTTGAAGAGTTCGACCTAGAGTATCGGCCTCGACCGTTGATCAAGGTGTAGGTACTGGTAGATCCTATTGAGCTCCATAAGAAAAAGAAGACCATTGAGTGGCCATGGATCCTGCACATAGATAGGTCATCAGGCTCGGAAGGCAGTGGGGCTGGACTCATACTTACCAGCCCAGATGGAGTGATCACAAAATATGCTCTATGGTTTGAGTTTCTGGCATCAAATATTGAGGCTAAATATGAAGCGCTCATCACCAGGCTCAAGCTTTCCAAGAAGCTCGTGGTTCAGCAATTGAAGGTCGTCGACGACTCACAATTAGTCGTCGGCCAAGTGCGAGGAGATTTTGAAGCTCGGAGGTTGTCGATGATTAAGTATCTACAAAAGGTGAAGGACATCACTTTGACCTTTTGCAATTTTTATATACAACAGATTCCTTGGATGGAAAATATGCGGGCCAATCAACTGTCAAAGTTGGCCACCTCAAAGACTGTCGACCTAACTAAAGCTGCATACCTCAAAGTTCTAAAGATGCCGAGCATCGACAAGCCTGACGTCTTGATGAACACTACGACTGAGCTGAGATAGGCAGATCTTCTCATCGACTGCTTGAAGGATGCAAAATTGTCCACAGATCGGGCTAGAGCCCCCAGACTACATCCTCTTCGACGACAAGTTATATCGGAGATCGTTCTCATTGCTGCTCCTTAAGTGTCTCCATCTGACTGAGGCCGATTATGCACTTCAAAAAGTACATGAAGAAATCTGTGGCAATCACCTGGGGGCAGATCCTTGGCCTACAAGGTTCCGTGACAAGGATACTATTGGCCGACCCTACAGAAGGATGTGGCCGGCTTCATCAAGAATTGTGATTGATGTCGTCGCCATACAAATATCCAACAGTGACCATCGGTGCCTTTGACACTGATCAATGCCCCTTTCCTATTTTCGCAGTGGGGAATCGACATCGTTGGACCTTTTCAGTGGCAACTGAGAATCTCAAGTTCGTCTTTGTAGCCGTGGATTACTTCACCAAATGGGTAGAATCCAAACAAGTAGCTTAGATTACCGAGGCAAGAACTTGAGACTTTGTTTAGAAGACCATAATTTGTAGGTTCGGACTTTCTTGAGTAATCATTATAGATAATGGGCATTAGTTTGACAATGCCCGATTCAAAGAATTTTGTATCGAGCTAAATCGACCACTAGTTTACTTCGGTAGCACAACCCCAGACCAATGGAGAGGTCGAGGTGACCAACCGAACGATCTTGCAGGGGCTAAAGACAAGACTGGACCGAGCAAAAAGACTGTGGACCGAAGAGCTATACAATATCTTGTGGGTATATTGAACAACACATCAAGTTCCCATCGAAGAGGTGCCCTTCAACCTAGCTTTTAGAATGGAGGCGGTGATCCCACTGGAGATTGGGCTTCCATCACTTTGGGTAGAAAACTTCGATGACCAAATAAATTCAGATTGGCTCTGAGCTAACCTTGATCTGCTAGGAGAAACCAGAGAGCAAGCTCAAATCTGCATGGCGATGTACCAATAGAGAGCGGCTTGATACTATAATTCAAGGGTTAACGGTAAGCTCTTCCGACCTAGTGACTTTGTCCTGAGAAAGACCGAAGCGTCACAATTAGGAGAACTCGAGAAGCTGAGCCCAAATTGGGAAGGCCCATACTGAGTAGCCGAAGCAATATGAGCAAAAATGTCATGCCTCAATTTCGGATCATGACACGGCCGTGCTATTGCAAACCTTTGCTCGCAATAACATGCAACCACTTCAAAACTTCAAATCAATTATGAACAATTTTATTCATGAATGCCATCAAATATTTCATGTATTAGAAACCATACAAAGCTTCTAAAAAAAATTATCAACATTTAAATATCACTTACCTTAATTTGCTCACCAAATACCAATTCTCCAATACCTAGCAAGATCATTAAATTACATGTCACTTGCACATTTAATTTTTATTTATTTATAATCTTAAATTCATTTACAGCCCATCCATTGGACTATATTTCATTTTCGGATCCATAGTCTAATTCAATTTCTGGTTTAGGCCTATGGCCCAATTCTATTTCTGGTTCAGGCTTAATCTAACTTTTGGTTTGGATTTAATTCAATCTCTGGTTCAGATCTAATCAATTTTTTGGCTCAGATTTGATTTAATTACTGGTTTAGGTCTGGTTCACCTTCTAGTTTGGGTCTGACCCAATTTCAAGTTCAGGTTTAATTCAGCTTCTAGTTCAGACCTGATTCAACCTCTGATTCAGGTCTGATCCTGTTTATGGTTCAGGTCTGAGCCAATTCTACTTCTAGTTTAGACCCAATTGCCCTTTGGCTCAGATCTGAGCCCATTTGCATTCAGGCCCCAATGGCGAGAACTCCAACAAATAGAAGAGAAGGAGAAGGACTGCTTACAGTGGAGAAGGGAGTTGAGAAAATGGTTTAATTTGATTTCGAATAGAGGAGTGAAAGAAAGAGATCGAGAGAGATCGAAAATTTCTCAAAAAAGGTAGAGATGTTAGTTTCCAACAAGACCCATTAACTTGTTATCTACTTTAGGGATAAAAAGATAATTTCATAATTTTAATTAATTTTTAATTTAAATAAATTTAATTTAGGCTAATCACATCAGTTAAATCACTATATCAAAGATATTCATACAAAAATAGTATTTTGTAAAGGCATACATGCAAATATCACTTTGGAAGGGTATTCATACAAATTCTAATATTTAGAAGGGTATTTAGGCAAAAAATTTGCATGTATACCCTCCTAAATATATGAAATTGTATTAATATCCTTGTAAAATTTTTATTTGCATGTATACCCTCATAACATTTTTTTTTGCATGGTTACCCATTAAAGGTATTTCAATCATTTTAATTTTAAACCATTAATGTCCTAATGGCATTAGATGGCATGGGTACATATGCAAAAAAAATAAAATAAAAAAGAAGGATATATATATACAAAATAAATATTTTATGAAGATATATATGCCAATATCAATTTTAGGAGGACATTCATACAAATTTTAATATTTATTAGGGTATGTATGCAAAAAACTCTAATATATAATACTATTACTCATTCTGCTTGCAAACCAAATTTATCACTTCTTCGATCTTCCAGCAATTTTTTTATGTAGCACTTGCATCCATGCTTTTTATAATCCATCTAAGAATTCTTAACTATACAGGTGATTTGGCTCCATATCTTGTAGGATCTCTATGCGTAACTAGGATGATAATGTCCCTCAGCATACAATTTCAATGCACACAATATCTAGGTAAGGCACAACTTTCCCTCTTGATATGGATGGTCACCAGCATATAAACTTAGAGCACGCATCATATATAGAAACTCTGGAAGCTGCCCTCTGATAAGGTTGCCCTCCAGCTCGCATGATGCAGAGACTAGTTCGGCGAAGCCATTACAAATCTACCCTTTATTCCTAGGAATATAATCAGGAGGTTTCTATCAACATGGCTTTGCCGACTTCACCAGCATTTTTTCTACAATTTACCATGATCGATGATCGCAAATATTAGCTAGGTATTAATGGAGAATCCTTTATTAGTTTGGTCAGTTGTAATCTTGCTAGTGTAATTCCTGCATTACCTCGGTCAGTTGATTACAAGGGCTGCATCGAATATTTTTCAGCCATTATCTCCTAATGACTTGAAGTATCAATACTAGGTTCTTCAAAGATTCCAGTACTTTCATACACTAATTGATAAGTCGATTCATCCACCACTAGGATGGGCTCGGTTGCCTCCGTTAGAGAATTTGTCGGAACGTATTGTGGCTTGATGTATCGGCCCTCAACCATAGAAGCAAGTTTTCCAACCTATTCCAACATTACAGCTGAGATGCTACAAATTTCTCCAAAAGTGGCATTAGCACAACGGCCATTCTCCTTATAGCTACTTTTTAATCTCCTTCTGTAATGGCATGATGGCAATTATGCAGTGTCCTACCATGCATGCCACGAAACTTATTTTCTCTTTCTATCCCATCCAGATGTGCCAAGAAACTTGTTGGCTAATAGAAAGGATGACAAGTCAAATGGAAATGGGTAAATTGGTGTTAGGGCATGCTACCAACAATAGAGGAGTCAGAGTGATGGTGTTTAAAGGGAGGATATAAGTAGCATGAGTCTAGGTGCCTTAATCTTTAAGAACTTTTGTCACTATCATATCACTATTTGAAGAAGATCGATTTGGATAAGAATACAAATTTATTTAACACTACTTCTAAGGTATAAATCTATTGGCAAAGTATTATAAAATAAAATAAGATGCATTGATATGTTGGATGTCAAAAGGCCCTTTTATAGAGTATAATTCCACCTATTGATACTACAAGATAGAAGCAGCCTATTTTAATGGTTACCAACTAAGTTTGGCTTCCAATCCTGGCAGTTCTGATAATGGATACAAGTTACCATCTGTTACACAGGTTTGTTAGCATGGTTGCCCTATACCAATTATTAGACCGATAATCATATCTCATCGGCCATAGCTTATTCCAATATGGCTTATATTGGCCATCTCTCTTTACTTCAGCCTATAATATGGTCTTCTGCATTTGGAAATATCTTTGAACTGATTTGGTCATCTCGATCTGCTTCTTCTACGGACTATCCAATATCATGCACCTTGTATTATGTTTAATTATGGACAAGCTTTAATCTTTTGGCCTACTCATTAACATCATGTTTGAATTTTATCTCTTTGGCTTGTACGTTCATAGGTAGGATTTATCGTGGCTGACATTGTCCATCCCAGCAAGGGTCACGTGATTTTCATCTACCTTTACTTCATCTAACCTTGTCCATGTGGCGCTTATTCATTGCCTTCAGTTAAGCCATTGAGATGGAGTGTAAACAATATGATATTGAATCAAATGTGGATTTCTATATCTATTACAAATAATAGCATCCTCTTAGCAACTTTCTTCTCCCTTTTAGTCTTAACATTCCACAATTTTGTTCTTGTTGATCCTTTTTCAAAATCAAATGCCTCCCTTTCTCTAGAGATGAGAGCTAATCATGAAGTTCGAAAAGGAGAGAGAGAATGAGCAAGGATTGGTGTTGAAGGATGAGTTGAGCATGAATCAGATTTGGTAGCTATGAAAAGAATTGCCAAGACACAAGTGTTTGGCCTAATGTAATTCATGTCAAACTTTGAGATTAGCACAATGCTAATGTATATCCATAGTTACTAGTAGATACACTTATGTTGCAAACGAAATTGTTATAAATAATAGTTAGCATATCACATAATTGTGATACAATAGAACATAGTTTTGTTTTTGTTGGAATAATGAAAAACCAAGGCATTATGGTGCATGTGTTAATAAACTTAAATCAGCAAATCTAACGAGACTAAAAAAGGAAAACAAACAAGGGGAATAGGAAATAAAAGTTGATAATTTGAACAAAAAAGGCAAGATTTCATGAATGATGCATTCATGGGTAACATTCCTTGTTAACCAGAACAATGACCAAATCTAGTATTTAGAATAGGTTAAATTAGGCTTACATATTTCTCAGTTAAATTGGGTCTAGATTGACAAAAATCAAATAATTTTATTCCACTTAGAGAAAATATAAAACTATTTTAATATTCAGTTAGTTTATATTGAAAGCCCCTCACAAGTTTTCATTTGCTTAATGTTCATCAACTTTTGATGCTTAGTTTCAAATAAGATGTAACAATTCATCATTTAAGTGTATAAAAGTTGTAAAATAGAAATTAAAAGTTAAACTACATGATGTTAATGTCAATTGGATAATAGTATGATGCAAAGGAAAATGCTTTGTAGTGCCACTATGCGCACATGTAAAGTTTGTTAAGCCCGCGATTCAAATTTGGCAACTCCATAATCAACCAACCTTAATGTCTGGCATTGAATCGCATAAGCTGCACCAATCCCCTCTTGCCATATGGCAAGAGAATTGTTCACATGCACATAATGGGCCCTTGGTATTACTTATTTGCATAAAATTTTGTTGCATAGTATCTTCATTAGTTTTTGGCATGTGAAGTGCATGAGTTGATACAAATTTATGTAATCATTTGATGAAGTTTGCATTTACTAGTTTCTAATACCTTAGATGCACTTGATAATTGATACAAGCCTTTAAAACATATTAAAACTATAAATATTTTGCTTTCTCAATGTTCTGCATGAGATAATGGTAAATTGAATGATAAAGGTAAGAAATTGCACCTTAATTCATGTTATAGTTTAGAAAACAATTTCCTTTTCTTTTGTAAAATAGAAAATACACATGTTTTGCTAGACATTTCTTTCATCCATTATTTCTTTATAATGCATTTAAATTGAAATAGTCAAAGATGCATATGCTAGTAACACAAAAATGAAAAGGGCTAATATAATATGTAAGACAAGATATAGTCTTTTTCACAAAGTTTATATTTATCCATCAAAAGAAAAGAGAAAAGACAAGCTTCATACTATTTTTGTTGTTCAATGTGCACTGGAATCAATTAACTTAAACAAAATAAAAGACCAAACTCTTAAAAGAGTTGTTAGAACAAACATTAAATGGTTGATCTATTACATCACCAGGAGTTCTTTAAAATAACATAACATGTAATGACAATAATAACAAAAAAGGCAATATAGTAAGCAACAGCAGAGATTAAGATCTGAATCTCTAATTTCGCCGTCAAAGATGAAGTGTAAGGTCAATCTCACTCTTCTGATCATCCTTATCACTTTTTATCCCGTTGTTATCTTGTTGAAGACTTTGATTTATGTTTCTGGAGGATGATGGCTCTCCCATAGTTGTCTGTGTTGCATCTCTCCCAATTCTTAAAGATGCATCATGTTGAAGCTCATAGTTTTTTGGACAGTTTATAAACCTTCGATGCTCTCGATCTTCTCCAACAAAAGAAGCATCAGCAGTAGAGGACCCAAAAGAGAATAGTTGCTCAAGCCTTGATGTTTCTCCATTGGTGTTATAGAAGTTGTGCGGCAAATAGTAAGGATGGCAATAATTATGAGCATGCATCATTTGGGAGGCCAAGTACATATTGTTTTGAGAAGTGTTAAATAGTTGGGATCTCTTAGTAGTTTCACGCTCTCTTTTGTGGCCATTTTGATGGCCACCTAAAGCTTGCTTGCTTGTAAAAGCCTTATCACAATATTGACATAAAAAATGCTTTCTAACCTCTTCTTTTTGCGCCCTTTGATCCATTGGACTGTTGTTCACTTCTTTGTTGGCCATTTCTATGATAAAAAAATAAAATAAAAATAATTAGTTCAAATAATGTAACTATTACTAGATCTAAAACAACCTTATAAAATGTATAAGTAGGATAAAGATATGATTCATTTATCTTGTTTGCTACTACACTTACTGAAAATTGAAACTTGAGTAAGGGGGAAAAAAAGTTATAGAAAAATAGGATAATCAAAAGAAGAGCAAAAATATAAAAAGGTTGACTACGAAATATAGAAAATACTAGGAAAAGTGAAGAATGAAATAAATGGAATAAGTAAGGACAAGACATCTTCAAAGTATAAAGATTATTGCAAATATAGAGTAAGCTATAGCAATCTTACCACAAGATTGATGAAGAACTAGAAGAAGATTGAAGAACAATGACCGGATGATCTTATGCATGGGACATATTTTCTCTTATAGATGGGGTTGATCTATATATGGAAATAACAAACTCTAAATCTTAGGCATATATCCTCCCCCATCACATCCATGTCAATCTTAAAAATATAACTGTATCTTGACAATATTTAGTAATTAAATAAGAAAATCTTTAAAAAATATGGGCGTAATCTATGAAAACCTTTCTTTCCTTAATCAGTCGATTCCTCCCCCCTTGTACTTTTCTTCGACAAATATTTCATTAACTCCCTTTTCATCACGTATAACTTAAAAATAAAAAAAAGTTTGCAATTAGCTAACTTATTGAATTATGGTGGCAAAAGTATGTTTTAAAAAAAGTGGAAGCATTATATGGAAGGTATCAAGTCACTTGTTGCAATAAAGGAAAATTAATTATAATTTAACATATAATCAATGAACTATTACATATCTAGAGCATGTTTGATCTTTTGTCCATATCCAAATATCCAATACATTGAATTTGGTGTAATATTCTCAACAATTCAAGACATTAGGGAAAAAAAAGAAACAAGATATTACATATCCAGATGTGCCAAAATGTTTCTCCAATTGTCACCATGTCTAGACTATAGTTTATGAAAAATTCTATATTCTACATATACCAAGAATGAAGAAATAACCATTTCTTATTTAGTGAAGTAATTTATTTATGGAAGGACCAGCAAATAGGTACATGCAATGACTACTAGATAAAGTAAAAATAGTTAAAATAAGATAATAAATTATATTTTTATTTATTTCTTCTATTCATTAGCGGAAATAAATAAGAAAATAATAAAAAATAAATTAAAAATCAAAAATAAATATGGAAATAGGACCAAAAAATAAAATAAAATAAACACTTATCACATAACATAACAAAATAAAATCAGAAAACATATATAAAAGGATGAAAGATGTATCTATTGCAAAAGACAATAAATTATAGAAATAAAATGCTAAGAAAATAAGTTAAATAAAAACAAAAGGTAGAAGTTAAAAAAGGGAAACTTAAAAATTAAAACAATAAAATACAAAATGTATGCAGCAAAATTGAAAACATAAAACAATCCACAAATGAAAACAACAAAATTGAAAATAATAAAAATATAGAAAAAAGAAGCAAAACACACAAAATTAAACTAAAGATACATAAATAATTTTATAAATAACATAAATGATATAAATTTAAGTTAATTAGTAATAAAAATAACTTAAAATATTACGTAAATAATATGATAATTAGCATTATTAAAATTGATATATTTTAAGGAAAGTGATAATTTTGAAATATAAATAAAATAAAAATATAATAAACAAGATTAGTTATCATAAATCACAAAATTATCATTTAAAATTACAGTAAAAGGAAAATGAAACTTGAAAATATGTAGCAAAAACTACAAAATTATCATTTAAAATTATAGTAAAGTGATGTAGAAAAGATACAAAAGAATACTAAACATAAAATAAAAATAAAAAAATAAAAGGTGAACCAAGAAATAAAAGCACGAACTTATTTAAAAAGTTAAACATGCAGATCAAAATGCTTAAAATAGCAAAAGGAACCATAAAATAAAGAATAAAGTTTCTAAAATAATAATATATATTAAAGTAATGAGGGACAAATAAAATTAAACTTAAGATACAAAAAATAATTGACGCAGTCGGGGTGGGAAGGTTGCTGGATTTTGGAATGATGGTGGTTGATCTCTCTCTTCTTTTTTTTTTTCTTTCTCTTCTTCTATCAATGGTGGCTAGGATTTATGTGAATGGAGAAAGGAGGAAGAAGGAAGATGGAAGATAGCTAATTTTGGGTGCTATTTGGTTTAATGGACGACGACCGAATTGGGAATTGTGTTTGCTTGGACTAGGGCTAATGGAATTGGGTTAGGACCCAAGGTTGGATTGGGTTGGATGTGGGGAGCTAAATGGCGTGAAGGGAAGAGGAGTCCTAAAGGGTTTAGGACTCTTGGTGGCTTTAGTGTGAGCAAAGAAAGAGGATTGGGGCGTGGGAATGAATGGATAAGGAAAGACAAGTATGGATGGATGAGAGAGTCTCACTCTCAATCCAATCCAACGGTTGATGTGAAAGGAAGATGGTGTCTCACTAAACTACTTTAGTCATTCTTGGCGTCGCACCAAGGGAAGAAGAATATCTCTTCTCACATGAAAGATCACAAATTTCTCAAAACAATCTAATCTCTGAATTTTATTCTTCAACTTTTTCTTTATATAGACTCTTATAGCCATAATTTTAGGACTCCAACTAAACATGGATTATTTTAAATGAAATCAATTATTTGACGAAATCAACTGACAAAATCAACTGACGAATCAACTGACTAAATCAACTGACAAAATCAACTGAACGAACTAAGACTCCCAAATAACTAGGACTTTTTAAAGACACAGACTATGAGTCCAAATCAGCTAGGACTCTTTCAAATGACACATAAACTCAATAAACAAAACTCTAGATAATTGAGGACTCTTCATGGTGCATGAAAGAGAGTCCAAATCAACTAGGACTCTTTCCCAAATGCCACATGGACCAAATAGACAACTCCTAATCACTCAAGGACTTCTCAATACCATGAACTCAATATGATTTCATGGCATTGGGACCCAAACTCCAATTGACTCAGCACGCCAAACAAAAAGAACTCAATCTACATATGACTCAACACAACCAAACTAGAGGACCCAATCCTCACATGCCCAAAGGGATTGAAATCAATTCTCTTGCATCAATTCTCTCCTATCCTACTGAGAAGAACTCGACTCCATCGAGTTAGAGCTGATTTGATGAATTCTGGTTCGGATAGGACCTGCCATCTAGTGTGTGCTCAAGTGCGAGCTAGTGTGCACCGGGAGAATCCTAGTTCGGATGGACTCGACTGATGAAGTGTTGGTCGAACCGCTGCTGGTGCGGCATGCTGACGTGGGCCGATGAGTTTGACATCTTAATGGCACATTCCATGCATGGAGTTTCGTTTTATTGTGTCATGGAGTTGCATTATAGATAGAGATTGTTGTTGTTTTGAAATGTTTGATTTTGTTAAAAGACAGAGTTTTAGCCTACCTAGTTAAGTAGTTTCAAGTTTAATTGAAAAAAAAAACTAATTCACCCCCCCCCCCCCCCCCCCCCCCTCTCTCTTGGGTTGCTATCTAGGCAACGATTAGTATGAGAGCGCATTGCTCTACTACCTTCTCAATGACTTAAATGCCAAGAGTTAAAGATCAAAATAGCAACCTTGTTTGTTTCATCTATGGAAGAGGGATAGTCTACCAACAGACTTTCCATGTTCAATTGGTATAACTAGATCTATTGGAAGGCTAAAATAAGAATCTTCATTCAAGCATTAGACTATGACATGTGGAATATTATAGTGAATGGCACTCACACATCCAAGAAGATCATAGATGGTACTATGCTTCCCAAACATAAAAATAAATGGGATAATAATGATAAAGGGATGGCTCAACTGAATGCCAAGGCCATAGATGCAACTAAGGTTAATAAAATCTCAACCTACACTTCTGCTAAGGAGATTCGGGATAGGCTGGAGGTTATCTATGAAGGTATGAACCAGGTCGAAGAATCCAAAATTAGTATATTAGTTCATAATTTTGAACTATCTAAAATGAAACCTGAAGAAGCCATCATAGAAGTGTTCATTAGGTTCATTGATATTATTAATGCATTAAAAGCATTAGGCAAATCATATACTAGCAGTGAAGTGGTCAAGAAAATTCTAAGATCCATGTCCAAGATGTGAGAAGCTAAGGTAACTTCCATACAAGAAGCAAAGTATTTGAACATGCTAACTCTGGAGGTGCTCCTATGTTCCTTGATGATCCATGAACTAACAATGAAGCATAATAAGGAGGAGGACAACAAGAAGAAAACAATAATAGCACTCGAATCCTCCGCCCAAGAAGAAGAGTTTGACTCTAGGAGCTCCGGTGATGATAATGGAGAGATACTTTTATCACTAGAAAATTCAAGAGATTCATGAAGAAGAAGAGGTAGGAGAGAAGGAGAGCTCGGATTAAAGGCAAGTCTAGCAAAGAAAAGGAGAGAGTCAATCACATATTACAAGTGTAAAAGGCCTGGGCATATAAAAGTTGAGTGCCCTCTTTTAAAGAAAGTTGCAAAAAATATAAGCAAGCAATGATTGTGACATGGAGTGACAACAACGAAAGCAACTTAGAAGATGAACAATAAGAGGTCACAAATCTATGTCTAATGGCATATGAAAAAGAGAAGGTAACTGATTTTACCTTTGATGAATTACAAGATGCATTTGAAGAAATAGTAGCTGAGTTAAAATAATTAACTATAAAAAATAAAGAGCTTAGAAAGTTAAATGCCGGTTTATCTAATGACAAAAAAGTTTTACAAAAGAAAAAAGAACAATTAATTGAAGAGAATAATGTTTTGAAAAGAAAAATAGAAGAAGTAACTCCTACTTTTTCAAAGTTCACTCAAAAAAGAGAGAAGTTAGATATAATCTTAGATAAACAAAGATGTGTCTATAATAAAGCTGAAATTGGTTATAATGCTTCCAATAAGTAAAAATTTTGAAAAACTTCTTTGTTAAAGCAATTGGCACCTGCAGTCCTTTCACTACTTGCAATTATTGCAATAAGGACACATAGCACACACGTGCACCATCAAGAATAATACTTTTGCAAGTGTAAAGAAGATTTGAGTTTCTAAGGAAACTCTAGTAACTAACCATCAGGGACTCAAGAAAATTTGAGTAGCTAAAGCAAAAACTTGATTTTCTTTTGTAGGTATGCCTAGCAGCTAGCATCAAGTAGCAAGAAAAGAAGGTGGTATCTAGACTATGGCTGCTCAAGGTAAATGACCGGAGATAAATCTCAATTCATCTCACTAAAGGCAAAAGATGGAGGATTGGTTGCATTTGGGGATAATAGCAAATGAAGAATCATTGGTATTGGCTATTTCAATATAAACTCCTCAACTAATATTGAAGATGTTTTGCTTGTTAACTCAAATTAGGTTTTGAGTCATGCTATGGTATAGTCTTTAGTATCATTGATATGAAGTAAGAATCATTGGCCATTGGCACGGAATACATAATTGACTTGGATGATTTTTTGCAACAAAGCATCTAATGTCTTATGATAAATAAAATCTAAGAACAATAAAACTAGTTGGCTATGACATACGAGAGTTGCACATGCTAGCATGGACATGATTTCAAAATCAATTAAAAATAAGTTTCTAGTTGGTTTGCCAAAAATCAGTTTTAAAAGGAATAATATTTGCAAAGCTTGTCCATTGGGCAAACAAACTAGAGTTTCCTTTAAGTCTAAAAATATTGTTTCAATTTCTAGGCCACTATAATTACTACATATGGACCTTTTCGATTCTACTAAAACTACTAGCCTCAGTGGTAAGAAGTATGGTATGGTGATTGTTGATGATTTTTCAAGGTTCACATGGGTTTTATTTTTAGCTCATAAAGATGAAGCTTTATGATGCGTTCACAAAACTGCTCTCCCAAGTGCAGGAGAATCGCACAAGTAGTAAAACTCGGAAGTCCGAAGTCGAATCCTCAGAAAACGGTATATGTATTATTAGCGTAATTTCAGATGTAATTTTAGATGGTTTTCAGAATTAAAAACAAAGAATAATATGTAAATAAACAAAGTTTAATAAATTAAAGAAGGTTAGGGATCTGGAATCCCCCTTGATGATATTAATGTAAATAAACAAAGTTTAATAAATTAAAGAAGGTTAGGGATCTGGAATCCCCCTTGATGATATTAATTTCAACAATTAAATTCTGCGATCCTTGATTAAGAATTAATCAGATGGAATAGTTCTAATCATAGAGTATATAATTTGGAAACATGAAGTCAACATCTAATTATTTATCGTGCCGGTTATATCTACAACAAATCAAACATCGAAACAATCTATGCATCAATAAATGTAAACCATAAAAGATCTATCTAATAAATAAGTATGGAAGAATCAAGAACATATTAATAGATGTAAATCAAAGAGATCAATCGTTCAGAATTTACTTGAAAGAAAGCAATACATCAAAGGGTCCTCCATCACCCTTCACCTAAGAAATCAGCCCCCCATTAAAAACATTAGCATCCCTCTCTCTTTTTCTTTTCTTTTCGGAAAACAGAGAATGCTCTGTTTCTTTTTTTTCATTTTAATGGCCCAGGCTCTGTTTTTTCCCATGGGAGCTAGAAGCCCCAACCGAGAGATATATGCCCCTTTATACTCAACTCTCCCCCCCTCTGTTTAATCGTGGAAATCCAATCTAAATTCAGAATTATCCTCCTAACAAATCAAACGAAATTCTAAATCAAGTTTGCTGTGATTCGGCTGGGATTTTGTTGGGAGGAGGAACGTTGGAATGAAGCACATCCCAGCTAGCTGCAAGATATGGAAAGCTCGGACGTGAGGCTGGAGATGGATGGCTGGATGCTGGATCTCGGACTCGGATGGACAAGTGGAGGTGCGCGGAAAGATGGGCTGCCAATCCGTTGCTGTGAACGCGGGATGCTGATGAAGGAAGACAGAATGCGGGAGGTGCTGGCTGCGGATTATTTGGCATGCATCGCGGGAAGGAGTTGATCACGGAAGAAGAGGATGAGGCCGGATCGTGGAGGATAGAGCGCGGATGCTGGGAACTCGGGAGATTGCTGATTATGTGGCCTAATTTGAGAGGGATCAGGATCTCTTCCACGCGGGCGGATTGCTGATGTGGCTGGAACTTGGAAGAGGCACGAAACCATCATGGACGGCTGGGAAGCTCTGGGATCAGTTGGAACGCGTGGGAGCTGAAGAGGAAGATCGAGACGTGGACTCGGAAGTAGACGCGGAAGGCTCCAATGCATGAGAGCTGGACGCGGACGCTGGGAAGCTTCACGGGATGGGGCGCGGACGTGAGCTGATCGCGGATGCTGGAAGATCGCGATCGCCTGGGTCTATGACACGGAGGATGCTTGCGGACATGGAAGGGAGCTGGTACTCGAACTCTTGAAGCTGGAAACGTTGTTTCCTTCTTTGGGCCGCAAAAAGATGGAAACGTGGAGTTGCGTGGAGGGAGCGACCTGAAGCAGAGACCGACGCGAAGGATTGCAATGTGTCACTCCAATGTGATAAGCTTGATGAATGGTCGATTCGACTAGACCATGGCAAAGTTGAGCGTCCGCAGCCTGGGTTATACATCTTTTCAGACCCAATCTATACTAAATACGCATCTTAACTTTGATTTACGATAACTTGCATCCAACAAAAATATAATATTAACTCAGCGATTTTATCGTTATATTTTAGCAGTAATACTAATTTAAGCAGCATTTAGATCGCACTTTTTTCTCTCATCACAACTCCTAACTAACTTCTTGCTAGTCTCTAGCAATGAACGAGTAAATAATAAAATGAGAGTGCAAAAGGTGTGGTTTAACCTATGACTTTTTATTGAAGCTAAAGACATAAAACTAAGATATGTACCCACTTTCGTAGGGAATCATAATTACACTTAGCACGTGCAACAAGCCGTTAAACCCTTAGGTTACCCTAGTGGACGAGTGTTATCTCGTGAGGGTTTGCAGAGATGTTACCCACAAACATCATGAATGATATGACATGACATTAGATCCTAATAAAAATGTGAAATAAATTCTAAGCTAATACACATGTAATTAATTATTATATATTTTCAAGCATTGCAACTATCAAAGCAAGAAAAATATGATCATGTACTGTGCATAAAATCGCATGACTTTTTCAGAGTACTAATACCTCCACCACAATAAGGCACCACCCGAGTTTTAGGTGCACTACTCAAGTTTACATGTGTTTTCTATAATTTGTTAGAACCTGATCTATCAAATTTTCAGAATATCACATGTTGTCTAAATTTGTCAAGAATGGTTCGCATGTAAAGAAAGAGCTATCAATCCCAACTAAATAATTCGGGTACATAGAGGTCCAACACAATGGAGTCAAACTAGCCATTACCACATGTCACTGGGTTCAGTCTGACCAACCCATTCATGATTATTTTTATTTCATTTTTTTTTGCTTTTGTTCAACACATATGACGACTACAGCTGTCCAACCCCATTAGGCTCTAGTAAGGTCCATATAGCGAGCTTTCAGCTAATGACCCCCGATCCAGTTGGCTCAAGATATTAGGTGAAACACCCCTCGGACTTAATTACTCGAACCAGACTACGCCACGAGGCCCGACTTGTCATCATAAGGATTTTTTTTTGAATAATAATTATGCAAGAAAAGAGAAGGTAGACTGAACCATATAGATATTTTTTATTATATACGTGACTGCATCGTGACTATAGGTCAACCAAGGTCGGATCATAAGGCACCTAAGTAATCTAGCTGGGATATTCAACCTCTATCTTTATGTGAAAACCAAATCATGAACCGTATGGTACGAACAAGGATACTCGTACGTCTTTTACGAATAATGCTAATAAAAATGCAGTTAATAAATGTGAAAACCTAAGGCCTTCCTATTGTCATTAAGTATACATGCGGGGATCTAATAATAGATCTCTGATCAGTCATAGTATGTATGTGTTCCTTGCCTTAATAGTTGCACAAACTCAATATGAAAATACATGTGCAGTTGCCCAGAAAAGAAAGTAATAAAATAAATCAAATACAAAAACAAAATCTCTCTTTTTGTTTCTTTTTCATTCTTTTTATTTTTTTATTTATTTATTTATTTATTTATTTTTATTTTTTTTGCAGAATATTTTCCTCCTCCCAACTTAAACATTGCATTGTCCTCAACGTAATAGATACAAGAAATGATATATGAGAGACAATAGAGAAAATAATATTGGAGAGAAGAGTAATACCTGGAGCCGTTGATATCCAGAAAAGAAGATCTACAAAATAAGAAGAAAACTAGAAATAAAAGAAAAAATAATTCTAACTAATATACACATACCTTTGCCGTCATGCTCAGTCATAAGAAGGTTCCTCCAAGGAAAAGGAGTCCTCTTCATCTGCAAAATTCTCAAGAAAAGGTTTTAACCTGTGTCCATTTACCTTAAAGATACTACCATCTCGTGGATTCTCAATCTCAACCGCCCCATGTGGAAAAATAGTTTTTATAATGTAAGGACCTGTCCATCTCGATCGTAACTTACCAAGAAAAAGATGTAAGCGAGAATCGTATAAAAGAACTTTTTGCAAAGGTTCAAAAGATTTTTTCAAAATTGATTTATCATGTAAGATCTTCACCCATTTTTTGCAAATTTTAGCATTATCATAGGCTTCTCTACGAATTTCATTAAACTCGTTTAATTGCAACTTCCTAGCTAGACCGGCATTTTGCTATTCAAAATTCAATTTTCTGATAGCCTAATATGATTTGTGCTCCACTTCTACAGGTAGATGACACGCTTTATATAGACTAGCCGGTAGGGAGACATGCCAAGAATGGTTTTGTACGCAGTACGGTAAATCCATAATGCATGTAATAGTTTCAAGGATCAATCTTTTCATGATGGATTTACCATTTTCTCTAAAATACGCTTGATCTTCCTATTGGCTAACTCCACCTGGCCACTAGTTTGCGGATGATATGGGGTAGCAACTCTATGAGTGACACCATACTTTTTCAATAAGGTCTCGAAAGGCTTATTACAAAAGTGTTTTCCACCATCACTAATTATGACCTTAGGCATCCCAAATCGTGAAAAAATATTTTCTTTTAGAAACTTCAGGACAGGTTTGTGATCATTGGTCCTACAAGTGACAGCCTCTACCCATTTGGACACATAATCAACGCCGACCAAAATGTACTCATATCCAAAAGATCGTGGGAATGGGCCCATAAAATCAATGTCCCAACAATCGAAAATCTCGATAACAGTAATGGGCTGAAGAGGCATCATTTGCCTACGAGCTAGACTTCTAATACGTTGACATGGATCACATGTCCTGCAGAACTCGTGGGCATCTTTGAATATAGTAGGCCAATAGAAACCACATTGCAAGACCTTTGCAGCGATTTTCTTAGAAGCAAAGTGTCCACCATAAGCATCAGTATGGCAGAAAGAGAGTACGCTTTGTATATCATGATTCGGTATGCATCATCTAAAGATTTGGTCATTGCAATATTTAAACAAATAGGGTTCGTCATAGTAATAATTAGGGGTGGCAATCGGGTCGGGTCGGATCATAAACAGGTCAGGTCATATGCAGATCGGGTCAGAAAATCATAAACATGAACCCGACCTATTTATTAAACGGGTCAGAAATTAAAATCTGAACCTGTCATGTTTAATAAACAGGTAATCCGATCCGACCTGTTTAACCTGTTTGCCCAATCCGACCCGTTTAACTTGTTTAGACCTGTTTAACCTGCCCAACCCAACCTGTTTAACCTACCCAACCCGACCTGTTTAACCTGCCCAACCCAACCCGTTTAACCTATTTAATAAATAAATAACCTCTTAGGCTGTTAGCCTTAGGCCTTAGCCCAACCCAATCTAATCCAACCTATTTTATACATTAAGCAGCATAAGAAAAAAATCGAAAAAAAGATCCCATTCATTACAAAAATTAAGAAAACAGATTCCATTCATTACAGCTTGTGCAAAAAGAGACCATGTTTTTATGTTCAGCGCACAATGCAAAGCGCTGCTCCCATTCCCTTATTCGAAGAGCTTACAGTATAAAGATAGCACAACAACAAAATACTTACAGAGAAAGATGAGAATTTTGAGGTATTTAATATTACATCATCAGATAGTAAAGTAAGAAAGGTTTCATTCTAAGTTCTGCATGTATGCATGCAAACATCGAGTCAGAGACAATGGATGCTCATGTCTTCGTCTTATTGTCCACCCTTTCAAGAAGGACGTAAATCATTCCAGCAGGTAAGTTACAGACTTGAAAGCCCTGCTGCAGTCTGCGCTGGCCCATCCAATCCGCTGCTTATCATTGTCATAAACAACTAAGAGGTCGAGCATCGATATATCTCAATCATCCAGCAACAGGATGAAGTTAGCCAGTGGTAATCTGAGAATCATCTCCTGCGGCACCCCTACTTTTTTTCTTGCTAGTGTCGGCAAAATTAGAAGAATCCTACCTCCAATTAAATTTATATTGCTGTGTAGCCCTGAGCATCAGCTTCAATTGCCAATAGAAGAACAACCAGGCCCTAAATACAAATGCATTAGACAAGTTATTTGTTTGATGTTTGCCATTAAAAATCATATTAGGTAAACATAAGATCCACCGAAATGCTTATCTTTTTGGGGGTCATAGTTTTTTAGACCAATTTGTAGCTCAATGGTTTCAGTAAAATTGTGCTTCTTCTCCAGAGAATCATTTGCAATCTGAGAGATTGCTTCTCTCAAAACATCACTCTGTAACTTACTATAGAAGTGGTAAAGAGAATAGATAGTTAGTTTTCAATAACAGGAATATAAACACTGATAGAAATTTGGCTGCTAAAACACGATATTTTCATAACCCAAAAAGCAGTAGCGTATCGCAGAAAAGAGCCTGTATCGCAGAAAAGTTGATTAATACAACTTGATAAATACAAATCAAAGAGCCTGTATCGCAGAAAAGTTGCTTCAACAAATGGCAGAGAATTAATGAAATGATAAAGAGAGAAAAGAGTTTGGTACCTCAATATAAGGGGACAAAAGTTATGTGATCGAACAGAAACAGCCCACTTCCTACAGTCGCGGCCTCACGACTACCTGCATATAGGTGAATTCTAAAAAAGGTACGAGCAAGTAGGTATCCTACCTCATGGGTCTCGAATTCATTAAGAGTAAAAACTCAACCTAACCCTTACTTTTTATGAGCACTGTTGCTCTAGTGATGGAAAAAATAAATAATGCTCCTCATTAGTTACCTATCTAGTTTGTTTCTACCCATTGAACGCTTTCAGGTTGGGTTACCACCGTGGTGACTTTACTTATGGGCTTAGCCCCATCCCCCTCGACAACTCTAGAACCACTATTCTAGACAATGTTTTTGTAAGCTGATCAGCTAGATTCTTTTCGGATCTTACAAAATTTAGTTCAATCAAGTTATTTTTTAATTTGTATCTCAATGGCGCACTTGTTGGGAATTGTATCCTAAATGTCAATCGTCAGCATGTTGATGATTGAATTTTGTAAATGAATTGACAAATCAATAAAGTCTTTTTTTTGGCATTATTCATCATTTTACATCTTCAAATGAACTCTTATATGATGAAGTCCTTAGGACTTATTAATGATAAAGGAGGATTTATCTTCGAATCCTTAAACTAGTTCGCGACAATGATATGTTGTTACAAGGACGACAGCATTATCGAGATTAAGTCGTTGTATGACATATACGTTGGTTGTCCTCTTAACCAAGGAGTGTGGAGACACTGGTATGCCACACAGGTGAAGTGTAGGAGTACATTTCACTGAACGTGACCAATTCCAGAATGCTCTACTGTCAAGAGATGTTCCGAGTGGATATGGGTATAAGTTTGGCCCTCTGACCTGAGACCGCAACATGTGACTAGCAAGCAACTCATTGTACTTTGGTACCGGACTACCTGAATTTCTAATTCAGTGATGGAAGGTCACTAGGTGCAGTCAAGTACTTGCGTAGTCAGTTGTGAGTCGAGATGGATTGATCCCTCCTGAAAACAGGAGATAATGTCTTGTGATTAATTTAGCAAAGCCTTGGCCAGGATAATCCCAGTGACGAGTCATAGGATATCTAAAGTTAATCACATAATGGATGTACTAATTATAGGGTTGACAGTGAGCTCTAAGTCATCCTGGCATTAGGAGTCAAAGGGATTGAATTATACAGTAACCATAGTTCAGGGTTCCAGAATATTTGCTTCGCATATATTCGACCTATCCGGACGTCGGGTACCATTGCTAGATGGTCACATCAATTAGTGTAGGAAGTCGTTCCTATACTACCGGCTTAGGTTCGAACCTATGAGGTCACACGCATAGAAGATTCCTGATTGATCAAGAAAGCTGATGAATGATTAAGAATCATTTAGGGGTAATTTGGTCAATTCGATTGGTAAATTATCTTATAAAATAATTAAAGTAATTATCGAAGGATTAATTAGTAATTAGATTGCTAATGAACTCAATTGGATTGAGTAATTAGACTAAGGATGAGATAAATTGAATTAGATTCAATTCTGGGCTCAATCAGGGTTTTTGACCTGATTGGATTAGGTCTGAATCAAGAGGACTTAGGTTAACCAAATTAAATTAGATTAAATTTGTACTTAATTAGAGATTGACCTAATTGGATTAGGCTCAACCCATGGTAATTGGATCATTCTAATTGTTAGGATTTAATTAAATTAAATGGGTTTGATCTGAAACTGTTCGGATCTTGAAATCCACTTGTCACATATCCATGCATGGCGCCATAAATTAATTTTTAATATGATTAAAAATTAATTTAATTTATTTAATGGTGCCATGGGACACTTGGCAATATCAGAGACCTCTTTCATCATTAGATGGGTCGAAATGAAGAGATAAATTCATGAAAAGAATTGGATAAGATCAAATTCTCTCTCTTCATGGCCTATGTCATCCTTATCCTTATCTCACTTCTAATTAAGGTTGAATTTTGAATTTAATCACCACAAAATCACCACGTGACCCTCTAATCTGATTGGGGGCATGGGAATTTCGAAATTGAAAGAGAAAAGTGGCAACATGATGAATGGTTTAGATTAGATCAAGCTTTATCATGTAATGGCGCATGAACTTAAATTTTGAATTCAAAATTCAAAATCCCACAAAATCCTCCCCAAATATGGGATGGTTGGCATGAAGTTAGGGGGAATAGCAACATTAAAAGGAACTCCATCAGCTGGTGGTCGAATTCAAAGAAAAAAGAGAGAAAAAGAAGAAAAAAAGGGAAAAAGAAAAGAGAGGAACCCTAGTTCATGCATGGAAAAATTCTGCATTCAATCTAGCTGACTTCTTCCTCCTCTAAGTCCATCGCGCCATTAGTGTTAGGGGTCTCTGATAAGAGTCTTTAGATCAGATCTAAGTTCTCTTCAATCCCTATAAACCTTTCCTCCAAGTTCTTCCAAGAAGGTGGATCAAAAGTTGATAGCGTTGGGAAGATCAAATTTCAGCTTCAAGAAATTCTGCGCAAGCTAGCACTTCCGCAGGATTGGATTTCTTCAGAAACTTCGCGTGTACTTCTTGTAGAGACCATTCGTGTGTATGGCTACGAAGTCAAGGATCAGATCCATAACTTTCATCCATCATAAAAGGTATTAATCTAGCATTAATCATTTATTATGGTATCAAGATCTAGGTCCGATTCTCCGAGGTTTTACCCTCTTTTGGGGCTCCTCACGGAGATATCTCCAGAATCCATTCGATGGATATTTGGAGATTAATTGGAATAGAGTTCTTAAGTTTCAGATCTGATAGTTAATCATGCATGAAAGTTTTAGCATAATTGTTTAAACGATTCCGGCATAATCCTATGTGTTCTTAAGGTGCTGATTTCTAGATTTGATCTTGTAAGCATGCATGAATTAAATTGTTTGATTCGATTTTTTCGCTGCGTTTTTGAAACTTAAAAAGAACTACGTATGGCTTGATCCCCCTTATGAAGGAGTACGTAGGCAACCCGATCAGGTTCAGCCATGGTTTTTTTTTAAAAAAAATCAGCATGCTTAACACCGAAGAACCTAGGATTCACTTTCAGCACTTTCAAGTGCCTATTCATTTTCACATTTGCATTTTCTTGATTGCATTTATCTATAACAAATCTGCAGTCACAATGAATAGATATAGAAGGTAATGGTGAAGCCACAAGAGGTAAATCTATCAGTAGATCTCTAAACCACTTGGCCTCAATGCTAGTGGTATCGAGGGCAATCATTTCAGATTCCATGATGCTCCTAGTCACTATAGTTTGTTTGGTAGACTTCCATGATACAGCTGCACCTCCTAAACGGAAGACAAAACTAGTAGTGGATTTGGTGTCAACTGTATCACTGATCCAGTTGCCATCACTATAGCCTTCAAGAACAGCAGGATAACCACAATAGTATAATTCCAGAGATATGGTACCCTTAAGGTACCTAAGAATTCTTTCTAGAGCAGTCTAATGATAATTATTAGGATTGTGAGTATATCTACTCAGTCGGTTCATAGAGTATGCAATATCAGGTCTGGTATAATTTGCAAGAAATCCTAGAGAATCAATAATCTGGGCATACAAGCTTTGATTGACTGGATCACCTAAATTCTTCTTTACATGAAGAGATGACAATCAGAGTAGTGAAACTTTTGAAGAATCTTCTCCACATAGTGGCTTTGGGACAAAATTATTCCATCTTCATTCCTTATGATTTTAGTATTTAGGATTAAGTTTGCTTCTCATAAATCTTTCATATCAAATTTTAGAGATAAAGTTTGTTTTACTTCTGATAGAGGGAAAAATGGACCGTCCAGCCCACAACTAAAAAGCCGCCCAGTTTCGGCCCAGTAAACACCAACGACGGATGATTGAATCTTCACTCCGGCCCAGGGCCAGCTCATCCTCGGAACTCCGCTGAAGGCTCCACCATCTTCAGACATTTGCCGACTCCCCCGACCAAGCTCGGGGTACCTCCAGACAATCGTCGACCCGTCCTGACCAAGCTCGGAACACCAACCCCAGTGATACGCTCCGACCTTTGGGCTCGAGGCGTTCCTCTGAGCACATCTCGGAACCCGAGAAGCCAAGCTACTTCCAGCGGTCAACCAAGTTGACCTCATCAAATGCATGACGTGACTACTTAACGAGCTCGGCCTCACCAACGACCACACCCATGTGCGGGTCTATGCTCACCTATATGGTCGTACTTTGCCACACTACCATGTCATATCTCCATAACCGGCCAACAGCAGTTAGACGGCACCTTTACTACTCCGGCCATACCCTGCTATGACTGTCAACACCCTACCGTTCTCAAGAACGGGCTGTACCACACGTCACCGGCCAGCCTGTGCTGCGCACCATCCGGCTCAGAGCCATGCTTTCTCATGATGAGGACTGACAGTACCTCCACCACCTGGGCCTCTCCATCGAGGCTATAAATAGCTCGGTCAAGTAATTTCTAAGGGACCATTGGCTGGACCAAATTGACCCACTCTAACTTGATGTCGGAGGGCCCTCATCGGAAACACTGATGAGGTTTTGTGTTGGTCTACGGCCATCATGCAGGAGGTGGCTCCCGTCTTCCTCTTTTCAGCACCGGCGGCTCCCTCCGCTCCACCGGCGTGGTCACTCTCGGGCCAGATTTGAACCACAACAACTTCATTAATAATTTTTGAGTCTGTTCCAAAAATTAGGATATCATCTACATATAAACATAAGATTATAATTTTGTTATTCTTCTTTTTATAATATACACATTCATCTGTGTTATTAATTTTAAATCCATTAGTTAGGATTATTTCATCAAATTTAAGGTGCCATTGTTTAGGGGCTCGTTTTAGACCATAAAGAGATCTAATCAACCTACATACCTTTTTCTCTTGACTTGAGATAATGAAACCTTCGGATTGATCTATGTAGATCTCTTCATCTAGGTCTCTATTCAAGAAAGCGGTTTTAATATCCATTTGATGTATAACCAGCTTATGAATGGAAGCCAAGGCAACAAGGATCCTACTGGTAGTGATTCTAGCTACAGCGGCGTAAACATCAAAGAAGTCAATCCTAGATTTTTGAGTAAAACCTTTGGCTACTAATCTAGTCTTATATTTGTCTACAGTTCCATCTGGTCTAAATTTTTTCTTAAAGATTCATTTACATCCTATGGGTTTACTTCCTGAGGGTAGGTTTGCCAATTTCCAAGTGTGGTTTTGAATTATGGATTGCATTTCATTATCTATTACTTCTTTCCAGAAGGGGGCATCTAGAGATTTCAAGGCATCCGCTAAAGAAGTAGGAGAGTCTTCTATTAGGAATGTGTAGTAGTCTTCTCCAAAGTTCTTTTCAACTCTAGTTCTTTTACTTCTTCTAGGTTCAGTTTCTTCTTCTTCTTCTCTAAATCTGGTTTTGCTAGAACTAGTTCCTAAATTATTATTAGTATTTATTTGATCATTTATCCTTATTTTAAAGGGAAATATACTTTCAAAGTAGATTGCATCTCTTGCTTCTATTATGGTGTTGTTATTAATTTCATTTATTTGAGAGTTAAACACTAAAAATCTATTAGCATTACTCTCAATTGCATATCCTATAAATATTGCATCTACTATTTTGGGTCCAATTTTCTTTCTTTTATTTTTTAGAATTTTTACTTTAGCTAAGCACCCCCACACTCTTAAGTATTTTAAGTTAGGTTTTCTATGTTTTCAGATTTCATATGGAGTTTTATCATTATGTTTGAATGAAATTTTATTCAAGATATAAGATGCAGTTACTAGTGCTTCTCCCCAAAGATTTTCTAGTGCACCTGAACTAATTAACATAGAGTTAACCATATTTATTAAGGTTCTATTCTTTCTCTCAGCTACTCCATTAGGGGGTGAATAAGGAGCCGTCACTTCATGAATTATTCCATATTCTTCACAGAACTGGGTCAGCTCAAATGAGGTATTTACCTCCTCTATTAGACCTTAAGATTTTAATCTTTTTATCTAGTTGGTTTTCAGCCTCTACTTTATAAACTTTGAATTTATTTATGACCTCATTTTTAGCTTTGATAAGTTAGAGGTGACAGTATCTAGAAAGGTCATTTATGAAAGTTACAAAATATTTGTTTTCACCCCTTATGGTTCTCCCTGAGTCACATATATCACTATGTATGAGTTCAAGGAGATCAGAATCTCTACTTACAGAGTGAAAGTTTATCTATGATACAGACAACTTGGAAAGACTCATCTAGGTGGGTTCCATTTGCCTGGAGTTAAAGAATCAGGGTTTCATACTCATGGATTTGATCATTCATAGGTTTGGAATAATCAAATTTAAACTTGCTAAAGTTAGAAGCTTTGAATCTCTTTACCCCGGCATCATCAAGTCCATATTTATTTTTTAGGGTATCCCAGAGATCCTTGGCACTCTTAGCTATATAATAAATATCACAAAGCCTATCAGAAAGAGCTCCTAGGATTCTATGAAGATAATGGTAGTTGGTTTCTTCTGGAGTCCTAGTGAAGGAGGTGGAGGAAGCAGCAGCAGTTTGAGAGGAGGAAGGAGCAGGATTTGGGTTGCTGTGAGTAGCAGGTCGTGAAGCAGATAGGTTAGACCCACCAATGGCGAAGATCAAACCTAGGATGGTGAACCAGAACCGTATTTGGTTCTGCTACCTCCTAAAGTTTTGACCATCAAAAGATTTAACACTAAGATTTTCAGATGTGTGGGAAGCAATTAATTTGTAGGTTAACATAGTTTTGACGCCTGTGAAAATGAGAAGGTTTATGTCAAATTATTGCACTGATATCTAATTTGAACTTTAGATATCTAGTTGAAAAATTCAAAGAATAACAGCCAGATTAGCTCCAGATCGGTGGTGGAGCACTTGGCTCACTTAAGTACCAGCTTTTCTTAGGCACGTATGCCTTTTTGACAAGCTTTTCTTAGACACCGTTGTTCAATAGATAATTTTACTAGATATCGTTCAATTTCATCCTAAGTGCAATATTAAGCTAGCTCCTATGAATTAACCAATTTCCAAATTTTTGTCTGAATGAAATCTGGAAATTACTCTGTGAGGAGTCCAAATGGAGGTATTAATAAACCTCTTGGAGGGTAGGCAATCTAATATTTTGCTTAAAAAATTAAGCACTAAAGTAAGGCTAGCATAAATGTGTAACAGCTAAAATATAACAATTTATAATTATGCAGCAAAATATATAATAAATATTGCAATCTAAAATCTAGTGCTAACAGTATATAAACTTTTCTGAATTGTTAACCTAGATGCACAAATATAATTGATAAATTAAATATTTCTAATATTCAAAAATAGTAAATAAGAAGAATAAACTAACAAATAATTAACTTGACAATATAATAATAAAATGAAGAAAGAGAGAGAAGATGGCCTGTGGATCGAAGCACGCTGATACGTTGTCCTAGAAAAGTTTATGCACCCCACGCACGGGTCTGCTGGCACAGATCTCCTAGAGATATGACAACCCAATACAGAATCAAGTCTTTTCCGTCAGTGCGCCTTCAGGGAAGAAAGAAGAGCACATTCACGCTTGCAGATATCTCAAAAGAAACTTAGAAAAATTATGAGAAAAAGAAAAAAAAATTATTTCTTTTCTCCCCAATGATCCCTAGAGCCCTTTTTATCTAGACTCTTGGAATAGAAAGAAGAGAAAATTTTGATTGTAGTTTGAAAAGATCTCTAGAGCCCTTTATATAGGCTCAGGCGCGTCAAAAGAAGCAGACTCTCCTCCCGCGGATTAATGACGTGTCTTCTTGTGCTCCTTTGATCATGCGGTTTGTTGCATCTTGGCCGCCCATGCTTCCTTCCTTCTTCGAGAGGCCTTTTCTGCTTACTCTTACGTGTGGATGCATGACACTTGTAATGGTTTACTTCCTTTGGGAATTTTTCTATGTTTGCTCCCTTGCTTATGCGTGGATGCTTGCTACTTAGCCGTTGACTAATTTAGTTTTCAAATTTTTAAATATTTAATTTAATTTAACAATTTCTTCATTTAACCAAGATATTTCAGAAAGGGGCATAGATTTCTTCTTTTTCCACAGTATTGTTCCTTTCTTGATAACCAGTTATTTACTTATTCGAAGATGTACTTAATATTTAGTTCTTCTCTTTTCTCGCCATTCAACAGAAACATCATCCAAATAAGGAATTTAGATTTTTATGTTCTATGTTTCCCAGGTGTCGAGGGTTTAACTGCTTACTTTTGCTTTCTTTCCTTTTAATTAGCAATACAGGAGAGGATAAAAGCGGAGAACTTTACACTGTCATGCTTGGCATTGTTTTGATTATTTTAACATAAAGAACTAGCAGAAATGAGCAGACAAAATAGACAATTCATCCTCTTTCTAACACAAGAATATTATTGCCTTTAATTTAAAGAATAATAAATGTATATTTCACAAAACCATACAACGCTGGGGGAAGAAAATAAAAGATACCAACCTCCCTAGTCCCAATATACAAAGGACAACGTACATGCATGGAAAAGAATCAAATCCTCGTTACATAAATACTCTAATTAACCACCAATTTCCGACATGTAACAACAACTCAGATTGATTGGAAACCCCGACAAGGCATGACCACCTTGCTTACAGAGATTTTTCTCATCTTATGTGGAATCTTTTCAGTGACAGGGGGCTGGTATAATCCTCATTGCGCATCCTTGAGGAGGCCGATGGAAGTGGTTCAAACACCTTTCAGAAACGAATTGATTCATTTGCTGCAGCTGACACCACCGTTGATCCATCAGGGCTCTGCTTCGACAAATGAAGGAGACGATCGAGAATATTAGCACGGCCATGCAGTAATATTAAAAAATAAAAAATTAATTATGGACGATTCTCTGCTTTTGTAGCTTCCAAACCTGAGTAAGATGTAGGACTCTGACTTCATGACCTCTTAAATCCAATCTTGGACACAAAAGGGTATGACCACAAACTTAGCTGAAATTAACTGACTGTAATATGTAATCATGGGCATTCAAAATCTCCTTCTGATGCCTGTTCCACTCCAATTTACAGGCTTGTTTGATAATATCAAATACTTTTAGACATGAGACTACTATTAAATGGTAACAAGTTCCTACTTACAAGTTATTCTTTGAAGATGGAACTGAAAAATGGAACAGACAGAAAACATCATAAATTAGGCTCATTCCATGATTCATGGAGAGAGAGAGAGAGATGAACTTTACCTGTGCACCAGTGTCGATGCTTTTTGTACACTTCCCTGTCCGGGCATTCCAGATCTTAATGCATCGATCATCAGTGCCACCACCAGATGCCAGTATATTCGACTAAAATGGGCACCAAGCAAGGGTCCTTACAGCTGCACAGTGATTAGAAAACTTGTACAGATTTTTGGAGGATCCCATGCTTGAAGAGTCCCACACATGAACAAGATTGTCATTTCCACCACTAGCCAGCAAATCTCCAGCTCCTGACCATCTCAGACCACACACTTCGTTGGTGTGCCCTTGAAAATGGGTTGCTAATCTGCCAATTGATCTCACTACGAAAGGAGTTGCACAAAGATAGACTCCTTACACCTTACAGTTGCTGACATCTAGGCTGAGATGTTAGAGCTGAAGCTGCCTATATGTAGGGACAATGTACAGATGGCCGCCGTGGAAGAGAAGGTAAGAAGTGATATAGAGGGAGGTCTATTTCAGGTCAGGCACCAACGCCAGGTCAACCTTGGGTCTTGAGCTGAATAGGCTGAAGGAGCAAATGGGTGGAACTTCTAGCAGACCATCCTCCACTACCCAGCCATCAACCAATGAGCCTATAGGACACAAGACTAGGCCCTCTCAATCTGGACAATCTAGACCCCCTCCCCGATCTCACAAGTACAGTCCTTGGTATGGAAGAACCACTGTAGATAGCATCTCAGACTCTGAATAGATGATATGTTAGGTTGTTGTCTCCCTACTTTATATTTTGTAACTTTTTGGGATGTATCTTCTTGTAAGCACATTTTATATTAATGAAGTCTTTTGTTTCTTTACAAATCTTGTTTGATTTATGCTCTGATCATTTGTTTTTATGCTATTTGTGCTCTAATTTTTACCCCAACTTTTGTCTATATGATGATGACAAGAAGAGGAAGAAAAAGGAGAAAAAGTACAAAAAAAGAGAGGAGAAAATGTAGAATAAAAAGCAATAAAAGTAGAATATATGCCTTAAAAAAGAAACACAAAAAGCAAAGTCAATATGATACAAAAAGGGGGAGAATTTGTAACAAGTTGAAATGGAGGAAAACTTAAAACAAAGTAGAGCAAGGTCAAGTACAGGAGTTCAAATAAATAAGTTTGTTTTGATGTGGAAAGTCGGAAGTGCTCTAATACTGTGTTTCAATACATGCTCTAACACTGTTCTAATATTGTATTCAATATATGCAGTAAATGATCTGACGCTCTAACACTATATATCTAATCCTCTTATCCATTTGTAATATTTTTCAAATGCTTTGATGTACTTTAAGATGTTCTGATACACTTTGAGATATCATGAAGCTCTCATATAATTTTGAAATTTATAAAGTTTCTCATGCTATGATATACTCTAGAATTTACAAGGCAACCATGCACCTTTGTTTGCATTTTCTCAAAGATTTTGTCATCATCAAAAAGGAAGAGATTGTCAATCCCAATGAATTGATTTTGCTAATAAAAAAACTTGAGAATCTATTAATGAGTTTAAATTGTCTTAGTATTTAAAATATAAAAAGGATGTAGGAAGATCTACAAGGAGCTATCTCCTACTTTATAGGAGTCGATTCCTCAAGGATCTAAAGGAAGATGAGGAGGTGAGAAACCGTCTCCAAGCCTGTTAGTCATCTTCCTGGTTCGGTGGAAGAATTGTGCGGGTAAGGAGCCATCTCTAGACTGACAGGTAATTCAGGAGGATCTCGAGACTTGATGTGGACCACCTAGGCCACTAAGAGTAGAGCTGGACAAAGTCCTGGAGCAAGATCAGTCACATCTGAAAGCTAAGTCGTAGGACAACTTTTGGAGGTCATAACTTGATTATACAACATTCGATTGGGATAATCTTTTTTTTTTTTAAATCGGCCAGTTTTTCGAGATCTGTGATATGAAGCCTCACCTTTTAGGCGCAACATCCCTAGCGATCGGGCCCAAATTTTATTATTTAGGGCTGAAAATGGGTTAATCAAATTGAATTTATTTTTTCGGTAAGACTTTGACTGGGCATAGCTCTCTATTCGAGAAAAATCAGATGAAGCAACAGGAGGCAAAGTTGATGTAGAAATCAAAATCTACCTTAAAATTTTAGCTTTTTCTAAAATATATCTACTAGTGATATCTATTATAGAAAAGAAAGTCCTATTAGAATTATAAAGATGAATCCGATCTTGATTGTGTAAGGACAAATCTCATCATTATAAATAGAGACTATGTACCTCAGTCTTTTTCATCATTAATGAAAGAAAGAGAACTTGAGCCCTACTTTCCTAATTCTTCCATCTTCTTGTTTTTGAGAGAGATTCGAGTTAAATAGGTTAAAAAAAAAATTTCACCTCATCGATCAAATCAACAGGAGTCATCTCTAAAACTAGACAGAGAGCAATTGGTAAAGCTAATCTTCCTTCTATAGGATACTTCGGAGCTGACCACACCTAGGTACCCAGGAGCCATCTCCAGACGATAGGTAGCTAATTGGTAAAGCTTCAGGGACCACCTCCCAGTCGTAGGAGAAGGCCCATACATTGCAGGAGCCACCTCCAGAAAATGAAGAGCTAAATCCCATGCGCTAAATGAGAGGAGGCTATCCAAGAGCCATTTTTAATATTCAAGGAACCATCTCATGCTATGAAGATCAGTTCATGCAAAACGGCCAGGAGTCATGTTCCAAAAAAGGCAAATTAAAGAGTCATCTCCAGAGGTCGCAGGAGCACTCCCCAAGAGCATAATCTTTAGCAGCAGTTTGGTGGGTGACGTCTCCCAAGAACCAGGAGCCATCTCCTCTGCTATCTCGGGAACCTTATTGGCTAGTTTTCCAAGCAAATTGAGCACGACGGAGGGCATTTATTACAATAGATAAGCACTCCATCATCTAGAAATGGTTATTTGAGCTCGTCAACTACAAGAAGAAGCTTCCACAGCATTAATGGCAAGGAAGAAAAAGGAGAACAAAATGCAACAACGTGAGCGACCATGCTAAAAGCATTCAAGAGAGTTTGCAACTGAGCAATAACTGCAAAAATTATGTTCCCTCTATTGTAGAGAGAATGAAAATTGTTGTAACTGATCTTCTAGAGGTTCACAAAGTTGTTACTAAAAGCATTGAGTGATTTTGTAAGAGTTTCCAAAGAGAAACTTGTGGGCAAGATCTAGCTGCACCCGCGAGACGGGCTAGGAGTGTTCTTAAGAAATCAACTCTGAGAAAGTTTCAAGGAGAAAACTCGTTTTAAACTTGCCTAATGTTTGGAAGATAGCTAGATTGTAATCCGTGTGATTATAGTAAAAATTCTCAAGAGCGTAGCCTTGAAAAGTGGACATAGAAATGGATAGACTCCAAGCCACTATAAATTTGTTGTATGCCTTTCTCTATGTTGTGTTCTTTACTTTTTTTATTTGCTGCAATGACAATTTTCCTGCACACAATATTTCACTAACACGCTATCTCATTTCACTAATTCTTAGTTTGTATGCATTGTCGCTACATTTATCTAGTTAATTAGCAGCAAGATTAATTGAAAAACAAACCAAATTCACCCTCCCTCTTGGGTTGCTATATTGGAAATAACTAAATTATCTAGC
Source organism: Phoenix dactylifera (assembly GCF_051530095.1). Classification (NCBI taxonomy): domain Eukaryota; kingdom Viridiplantae; phylum Streptophyta; class Magnoliopsida; order Arecales; family Arecaceae; genus Phoenix; species Phoenix dactylifera. Next base: position 2,560,016 of record NC_143205.1, on the reverse strand, counting down.
AAACACCGACTTATATATACTTATAGTAATTATGTCAGCTATTATAATTTTTATATTTTAAGATGCTTTCTGATTTAGATTTTTTAAGATGTTAAAATGTACAATGAGCTGCTTAAATTAGAAAACTACATCATGCACTTTCGCCCATGTACCTTTGCAAAATGTGGGGTTTATATAGGGTATTGCTATTTATATCTTGAAAATCACTATTTGCCTACATATACGTACATACATACATACATACATATATATATATATATAGGGTACGTACATACATAGGGTACGTACATACATACATACATATACATATACATATACATACATACATACATACATACATACATACATATATATATATATATGTGTGTGTGTGTGCGCGCGCGCGTGTTGTGTATATATATAAGTGTACATGTGTGTATAAGTATGTGCATATATGTATATGTACAAGTATATGTAAAAGTGTATGTGCATGTACATATATGTATATGTCTATGTATGTATGTGTGGGTTTGTGTGTATTGGAGCTAATATTTGGGTGCCCACAACAAGCTAAATAAGGTTGGTCCTGAGCAAATGATCCAAGGCAGGCATCAATGATCTGAGATATTAGATATGATCTACTATATATATCTAAACTACTTACTATCAAAAATTATGTGTTTTGGAGACTGCAAGCATATATGTGGTCAAAAATAGAGAGTTTAAATAACATAAACAATGCATATTTTTTTACCACTGGATGCATAAATTAAGGATCTTCAAGTTTCATGATTTTTTGACAATAAGTAGCTTAGAGATAGCAGATCATATCTAATTGCTCAAATTATGTAGGTTCCTCATAGAAGCTCCCTAGCTAATTCTTACATGATGAAAATAGTAATTCAATGTATGACAAAACTAATGTCATCAATAATACAATCACAAGTTATGACAGAACATTTCATCATTACAGTGTATAAAATCCATCGTTATAACAAGTATATTCGTCACCAAAACTCCGCAACAACAATCATGTGGAATGACTATTGTTATGAAGTTTTGGCAACAAAATTTCCCTCATTACCAAAAAGCATCTATAGGCAATGAACTTAGTTTGTTGCTTAAAATCAGGAATTCAAGATGAAACATGTTTTTGCAAAGAATAAGCTATTTGTACAAATATATTTATCACTAATGGTTCCTATCAATGCCGAAATGATTTCTATCAAAAAGTGACCATATTGGTGAAATTTGTTTATTTACAATATGTATTCTTTAATGATAAAGTATCACTACAATAAAATAGAATTTTTTGGGTAGTTAAAAGTGTTGATGAACGTCAGAAATGTGCCTCTAATAGCTTTAGTGGCACTTTTGACAATCGTTGAGTATCCAAAAAGTGTATAGCCAATTAATTGGTGATGTTGTATTGGTGCTGCTATTAGAAGTATTTTTGGGTATTTACTTGCATTTTCCTAATACCAAAAATGTCTATAATGGCAATAAGAAATGCCACTTGATGGAAAGGAAAATGGGAAAGGGTAAATAGTAGTGCTTTTAAGTTTTGGTAAAAGTTCTTTAGTATCAATTCAAACTATTGCTGATTTTTTTTAGATGCCAGCTATCACATTAAGAAATAGAATTACTATCACCTTAAACATCAGTTGTAAGAATTTTGTGAAAAATTAGAATACTGGTAAAAGACTTCTAGATAGTAACAATCATCCCAAGAAATAGAGTTATCGACACGTTTAAATGCATAAGGTGGTGATTTTATAGTTGATGGTGAAATTTTTGAAAGCGTCAATAGCATTTAGAAGTCCTCCTCAAAAAGCTATATTTCGGTATGCTACTAGTAGGCACTAGAGGGTTGAGGTCCGAGGAAAGTTTAGAATGGAGAGAGAGAGAGAGAGAGAGAGAGAGAGAGAGAGAGAGAGAGAGAGAGAGAGAGAGAGAGATGGAAGAAGAGGAGCACGATGGCACCTGCTTACAGTCATCCATCCTTCTCAACCTGTTGTTAGCATCAGGTGGAAGAGGAGGTTGAAGAGTTTGGATAGAAGAGGAGGGGTTGAGAAAGAGATATGTAAAGGAAAAGACGGGTGCTTGCCTATATGTGCTACCCTCATCCCATATCCATCTAATTATGTTGAGCACAAGAAGATATAGGGTAAAAAACTTGGAAAAAAATTTCTAAATAACTTGATGTAGTTTAGTTTTGGTGCGAGACTTTATGGTTGGTTAGGGTTTAACAGTGGAATAGTTTCAATTTTAAACCGAATTGGATTGGTTCAGATTGGGTTAAGAGGTCACTTAATCCAAACCTGAACCAAGCTAATTCATAAATATAATATATAATATACAATACATAATATATAATATGTTAATAGGGATAATTATAGATTACCCACCTATAATAAAGCCTGATTTTACTAAGGTTCAAAAAGTAGCACTTAACCTACCTAAAGTCAAATCCACCAACTTTCGTCACACTCTATTACACATCTATGGTTTGCTAGGAGTGAATTTATCTTCAGAAAGAAGTCTACGTCTAATTTTTCATGTGATTTTCCTCCCCAAATCTCCAAATCAGTGTTTATTTCTCCAAATTCAAGTGTTATTCTTCAAATCCAAGCTTCCCTCCACTAAGTTGAAGGAGACAAGCAAGAAGAAATCCATCAGGTAAGATATATTTTGCAATTCTTGTTTTTCAATTTTTAACTTTTTTGAATTTCTTAATAATCCTTTGAATGAGATGATGTAGGTGTTGTAATCCATTTCTTCAAGTTCCTCATCTATAGTTAAATCTAGTAATCCACATATTTTGTATGATTGTGAAGAAAGTTTGATTGTAATGCATCATGGATGGTGGAAAACTTTAGAAGATAGTTCCGGAGTTGATTATCAGAAATAATGATTATAATCAAGGTAGAGTGCCGAATAGGAGAGAATATCAAGAATGTTTTCTCCCTTTTGATTTCAATTTTGGTCCTGGGGTTGTTTCGTGAAATGTGGATGAACCAACTCTAACATTTTCAATAATGTGGATCATTTGAATAGATTTATATCTCACTTCAATATAGGGTTGGCTTCTCCAAAAGAAGAAATAATATCCTTAGTTAAGAGCCAACATCCCCTCAAATTTAGTGTACAAAGTGTTATTGGAGGCATACATAGAAAAGGCCCAAAGTTGGTCTATTCAACACCATGAAACCTCAAAAGTTTCAAGTTTGACAAAGACGCCAAGGCATGCAAGGAGATATCTGATAGGAAATCACTCTTTAGATACAAATAGTTCAATCCCCTTAAGAATCCTAAGGGATGGATTGTTTCATCTCTTACTTTTGTATCTTTCAAGTTTAGACTCTCCAAGTGACTACAATTCTGAAGCATGCTTAGTGAGAATGCTTTTTTTCTAAATCATCTCTGCCCCAGTAAGCAAAACCTGGCATTCCAAAATACATGACACATGATAATATACAAACTCCCTGGGTGGTGAGCTTGGTATTGCTAAGATTTAAATATCTTAAATTTATTCCAACATCTGCAATTTGTTTGATTAAAGTATCAAGCATTCTGCTGAAGCTGAGATCCAAATGCTCGTGTCCTTTTATTTTAATCAAAAAGTGGAAGTTGCAAATGGATGAGCCAGACATATCAAGGAATAACATATAGTTTACTTCCACATTATGAAATGCATCATCAACATCATCAATAGTAGCTCTAGGAAGAAGAAGCTTTGATAAAGGACCACTAGCTCTAGGATCGTCATCAATATAGAATGAATAGTGCAATTGCTCATGTTTAAGAATGTGAGAGAAGAAGATTTGGCAGTCTCTTGATGGCAGTACATATGAGCTCCGCCTCATCCTTATCCATGATGTCCGTATTTGATGGTCGCTAGAAGTGCTCCAAGGTCACCTCCATGTCAATCTTGAAGTACTTTATGCTGCTTGAAGCTACCATCGCTAGCTCTCCTGCACTAATCCTTTTTTCTCACTCATTAAGCGGGGTGGGGCTGAATGATAACTAGGAGAAGAGAGGAAGGAGAGGGTTTATAAGAAGAGGAGGAGGAGTGGAGAAGTGGTGTAGTGAGAGAGGGAGGGAGAGAGACATGAGAGAATTGTTGTTGGATGGAAAGAAAGGAGGAATATAAAGAGACCTACATGTACCAACAAGGGATGGTTTTTGAATAGGTTATGTAATGGAGCATGATGGAAGCTAAGCTTAGGTGGGTTAATTGTTACTTTTTGAACCACAAATAGCTTAGTAAAATTGTGCCTTATCTCAGGTGGGTAATATGTAATTATCCTTATATAATATATAATATATAATATATAATATAATATGAGTAGAGATAATATGTGGGTATCTATAAAATAATACAAAGAAGGTCGGTTTATACTGGATGACCATGGATCCAATGATTCAAGCTTTTGGACGTAATTTACTATCTCTAAACTACTTACTGTCAAAAAATCATATAGTTTAGAGATCCTTAGCATCAATAATGATGAATTGTTCATGTTATTTAAACTTAAATATGCATTATTGATGTTAAAAAAAAATATGCATCTATTGGTCAAAAATAGATAGTTTAAATAATATGAATAATGCATATTTTTTGATTCTAGAGATCTCAAAATTATATTTTTTTTCATAATAAGATCACATCTAATGGCATGAAACACTAGTGCTGGCTTCCTATTGTCTAATCTAGAGTCTAGACTGACCTTATTTGTATTTTCATGTGGGGCACCCATATATTAGTAGTACTTATATACAAAATATAGAATATAATATATAATGTATAATGTATAATGTATAATATATAATGCATAACGTATATGTATAATATATAATATACATCTCATAGTTTAAATTAAATGTTATAATTTATAACATAGATTATTTAGTGGTGGTTATTTTTGTTAGCTTTTATTTATTGTTGTAGCTAAACATTGTCTGGCAACTTTTTTTATATGTTTGCTAAGGCAACATATTATTGTTGAATATATTAGTGTATATTACATATTCTAAAATATGCATTATAGGCTATGCTCATTTACTATATACAATGTTCAAAGTACTTTAAAGCACCATGTGGGGGAAAAATAAGAAAAAGGAAGGAGAGAGGAAGAAAAGAAGAAGAAAAGGAAAGAAAGAAAAAAGGGAAGAAGAAAAAAGAGGAAAGGAAAAAAGGAAGGAAGAAAATAAGAAGATAAGGAAGGGAAGAAGAAGGAAAGAAAGAAAGGAAGGGAAGAGGAAGGAAAGAAAGAAAGGAAGGGAAGAAGAAGGAAAGAAAGAAATGAAGGAAAGAAGAAAGAGAGAAATAAAAAGAAATAAAAGGGAAAAAAGAAGCAAAAGAGGAAACAAAATAAAGGGTAAGAGGGCCAAATTGTTCCAAACCCTCGGTTTAGGCCTGTTTGGATCTTTTCTGAATTGAATACCCAAAGCAATCCAGTGTTGTGCCAGTTGATACATGATGAACTGGGCAATTCAGGTTAGTTTCTATCCTTAGTTGGTATCTTGACATCATATAGGCTAACATCTCAAGATATATCAACTATATTATAACAGAGATAATAAAGAATAGAATTTTGTGTGCATCAAGTTACTTGATATCAATTCAAGACAATGAAAATTTTGCTACGCATAGCTAGAAATTCAATTCTTACTTTTTTGGGAAAAAAATTCTTAGAAGCAAAAACAATTATATTTCCCTTTAGAAATTTAGGACCAAACTTGGAATAAAGCTTGCACCACCCAAGCAGGAAAGATGGAAGTCATCTTTGTATTGAAATCTTTTTGCTAACCAATCATTAGTTCCATGTATATTATATTGGAGGTCAAGTACCAACATCTTTGATGGGGCAAGATGCAGCACTTTGTACACTTATTTCATCTTTTATTTAAAACATTCCTATAGTAGTAATTCTAGTAGTAGATTGTGCATAAGTAATTTATAAATTTTATATACAACAATGTATAAGTTTCAATATATATCACACAGTATAATATTGATTTAATGAGTTAAAAAATAATATATTGACTTCAATGGAAGAACATAAATATATTTAAAAAACCTGTAATTTGCAATATTGTGAAGTGTCACTCATGTTCATAAAATTTCAGTACAAATACATTATTCCAAAAACCAACAAGAATTTTTTTTGTTGTTATATCTAAGGGAATCTGCCACCAAAAAAATCCAAAAATATGGTCCACTTTGACTTGCATGTTCTTTATCAACTCACACTAGCAATTTATGGCACCTAAATAGATAGCACTTTGCAGTATTGTTGCCCTAGAACAAATAATTCAATTGGCTGAATAGTATGTATGATCATCAAGATTAATCATAGAGATTTGGTAAATTATTTAACACTCAAAAGGTAGAGTAACAACTATATGTATGGAACCAACTGATTCCTTTGTCTTGAGCTGTGAGTAGAGATGGGCATCGGCCCACCGGGCCACAGACCAAACGGGCCATGCCTGGCCCGGCCTGTTACTAAACGGGCCGTGCCTGGCACAGCCCATCTGTCCAAAAAAAATAGCCGTTATGGGTGGCCCATAACGGCTATTTGTGGCTTTTTACCCATTTTGCCCCTCCCAACAGCCATAAAACGGCTAATTTGAGGAATATTTTGGGGAAAAAAATAGCCACAAATAGCCCGCGGGCCGTGCCGTGCTTGGCCCACGAATCGTGCCAGCCCAGGCCCTTATGGGCCGTTCCGGGCTCGGCCCGCGGGCCAGAAATCCTTAACCCAGCATGGCCTCCTTTTATGAGCCATGCCTAGCACGGCCCGTTACTGGCACGGCCCGCTTCGTGCCGGGCCATAGGCGGCCCGGCCCAATGCCCACCTCTAGCTGTGAGTGATACAACTAAAGGTATTTAGCCTTCTCACAACTTTAGAACCAATACTTTCTAGCTCGACAATGCCAACTCGCTTGCCACCCAACTGCAAACATTAAGATGCCATGGAAGTCAACAAGAAGATAATAGTAAATAATGTAAAAGTATGGCAAGAGAGAGAATATATAAAAAGTAAGAATATGTGAAAATATATATTTTCAGTGGTACAATAAAATCTATTATGTACATCAACATATAGCCCATCAATGTGGCTAATAAGAAAGTGTATCATGATTAACAAGAAAATATCAATCATATTTAGACCGTACATTAACATAAAAATACCTAACATCTCCTCTTAAACTCAAAGTGATAAAGTAAAACCTAGCTTGAGTTTGGAAACCAAATCACGAAAATGTCTAGGCGATGTTTTTAGTGAAAATATCAGCAATCGAATCAACTAGGTGAATGAATAGAACCATATTGTACCATGAATAATATGTTGTTATACAAAGTGACAATCATTTTTGATATATTTAGTGCACTCATAGAAAACATTGTTGTGAACAATTGGAATTATATCACTCTAATTGTCATGATGAAGAATGGTGGCACTGGAGTGTTTAACTCCCATATCTTCTAATAACCAATATAACGAAATAAGCTCCTAAATAGTATTTGCAATGGCACGATCCTCAGCCTTGGCACTGGATCTACTAGTAACTATTTATTTTTTGCTTCATCAAGATATAGGAGAATCTCCCAAAAAATTAGGAGCTAGTAGTGGAACATCTATTAGTAGGATCATCCACCTAATCAGCATCTGAGTAAGCACAAAAGTTAAGAGATGAGCATTCAAAAAAATTGAGGCCATGAAATAATGTACCCTTAATGTCATGGAGAATGAAAAGCATAGCTTCATAGTAGGTGGTCATGGAGCTACTGTCTAACTAGATTTACAATATGTGCAGTGTTAGGATGGGTGATGGTCCAATAAACTAAACTCTCAACCAAAAAATTGCTGATATAGAGTAGTATCACTAGGTAGTGTGCCATCAAGAGAAGTGAGTTTAGGATTAGGCTCAAGGGGAGTGGGAGCAATTTTATTATTAGTCAAACCAGCTCTAGAAATCAAATCAGAGGCATACTTAGTCTCGGAAGATAATATCCATCAAGACCAAAGGAGACCTCAGGAACAAGAAAATAACTAAGAGGACCAAGATCTTTCATTTCAAAATGCTGACTAAGAAACTATTTAAGATTAGAAATATCAACAAGATCATCATCCATGATTATCATATCATCTACATAAAAGAGAGCAGCAAACGAACAATATTTGAAGTTATACGGTGAATAAAAAGTACAAAATCGTGCAGATTGGAAGCAAAGCCAAATTGATTGATAATAGTACTAAACTAAGCAAATCATGCTCGTAGAGCTTGCTTGAGACCATACAAAACTCTCTAAAGTCAACAAACATTGTTTAGAGGATGATCAAAACAAGGAGGCGGCTATATACATACCTTTTCAGAAAGATTTACCCTTTAGAAAAGCAGTTTTCATTCGATACAATCCCCATTTCAATGTAGCTGTTATTGCTAGCAAGCTCCAAACATAAGTTAAATGAGTGACTGGTGCAAAAGTGTCTTCATATTCAATACCATATTTCTGTGCAAAGTTTTTTGCCATAAGATGGGCTTTATACTGCTCCATAGACCCATCTGACCGTGTTTTTATTTTATAAACCCATCTGTAACCAATAGCAATCTTACCGAGAGGGGTATCAACTAGATTCCATATATGAGTTTTGTCTAAGGCCTGCAATTCTTCAGCCATTGCTTGCTGTCGGATAGGATTAGTACTAGCCTCATGATAGAATTGAGGCTCATGTAAAGAAATCAAAGTGGAAAAATAATGATAATCATGAAGATAAACAGATGGTTCACTTACCCGAGTAGAGCATCGAAGTGATAGAGGAGAAGAAGATGGTGGAGAATACTTGATAGAGGAGGAAAAAATATTGTGGAGCAGCATGAATGATCTCATTAGGAGGATCATCAGCAGAATCTTTTGAAAATAGCTCAACAAAAGGATTAGTAAAAACCCGAAGATGAGATTTAGGAGTATGGAACTGTGATATGGTGGATAATATTTTATGTTCCCAAAAAAAAACATGGCGAGAGATACGAAGTCGCTTAAAAAATGGGATCCCAACATTTGCACACTTTGTCTTCAATTCCATGCCTAAGGAAACAACACAATCATGAATGAGGTTCTAGTTTAACATGTTCATGGGGTTGAAGAAGAACAAAACATTTCATATGGAGATTGATTATTAAGGACAAATGAGAGAAGGTGGTTAATCATGGAAATAGCAAAAAGAGCTGCTTCCACCCAAAAGCATTCAGGATAAGAAAAGGATATGAGCAAGACATGAACAATCTCCAAGATATGCCTATGTATACATTTAGCACGCCCATTCTGTTGGGATATTCTTGGACAAAGAATATTGAGGAATGGTGCATTGCTAACGAAGAAAGTTAAGAAATTCTGTTTTCTTGTACTCAATGGCATTATCTGAATAAAATACCTTAATATGACAAGAAAACTAAGTTTTAACCATTTGACAAATTCATAGTAAATTTTAGATAACTTAGATCTATGATGCATGAGATATAAATGTGTAAAATGTGAGTAATCATCAACACATGTTGCAAAATATTTTGACCCTCCCATAGTAGTATGGGGTGAAGATCCCTAGACATTAGAATAAACCAAACAAATGGTGCAAAAGAGATAGAATCACTATTATTGAAGGATAAAGCAGTTTGTTTAGCAAGTGGACAATCAAAATTTTCATTATTAACAAATTCTAACAAACCATTAGAGACTAAAGTATGCAATTTATTTAAAGAAATATGACCCAATGAGAGTGCCAAGGGCTCAAAGATGAACTAAATGAGGTAGAGGCAGTTGACTGAGAAGGAAGTCGAGGAGAGACCTAAGATGAAATGCGGAGACTAATGAGCTCAAGTATATGTCCAATCTTATAGCAAGTTCCAAAAACCTGCCTCATCTGATAATCCTACACACAACAACTATTACTAGAGAAAGGGACATCAAGACCAAGTTCACATAGTTGACCGACAAAAATAATATCTAAAGTAAGTTTAGGAATGAAATAAGTGTTAGGTAGAGATAATGAAGAGGTAGAAACATGACCTATATGGCTAGCATGCATAACAAAATCATCCACAACATGAATAGATGGTGTAAGAGGATTAGAAGTTTTTGATTAAAAAAGCAGAATTTGAAGACATGTGATTGTAATATGCAAAATTAAAATACTAGAAATTATCTGAAGCAACGAAAAAAGCATTCAAAGTGGAAGTACCAAATTTAGATAGAGCATATTTGATTAAATCTTTAGTATGTAAGAAAGAAGAGTTACTAACTGAGGTGAGAGGTATGGAAGAAGAGTTATCGGTATAAAAAACTTTAGCAACAGTAGCAGCAGAATGAGAAGCAAGTCATAACTGATTGCTGGATTTGGATTGAGAACCTCAAGATCAACTAGATTTAGACTTATTTAGATTTTGTGGACAATCATCAAGGTAGTGGCCAATCTTCTAATGGATTTTATATCCTTTTTTTGAATAATTGACTATGCAGTTATTAGGCTTATGACAATACTTACAGACTATCTGATCTATAGAGACTTAAAAGTTATGGCAAGAATAGTCTCAGTCCCTAAAATTTTAGTAAGCCAAGCCTTATTTCTTCAAAAATAAGTTGAAAAATAGAAGAAGCAAGAGATGGCAAGGTATCACAATGTAGAGTGATGCTCTTACTGGTTCAAACTCATCTTAAAGAGCCATTAGAAACTGCATCAAGCGCATATGATTTCTATAGGAAGCTAATTTCTCATCATCACTATCATGATCCCACTGAGACTCAGAGTTAACCGATCTCACATACCATGCACCTAAAAAAGAATTTTATGGATAGACTGCCTAGGTTCTTGATTCATATGATGTAGCTCAAACAATAGTTGATACGAATGATCAATATCTAAGGTGAAATACCATTAAGCCAAGAAATTCCAAACCTTCTTAGCTATTCGAAATCGACCAAGCTAAAGATAAATAGAAGGGACCGAAGTTTTCTTGAACCATGTAATGATCTGGTGATTTTTACTATCCTAGTCATCAATCCTAAAATTCTTCTTCATCCTTATATGATTTTTGAATAGGCTGATGGTAAAACCGCCAAAGTTGTGGCCATTTACAAAATTAGATATCTCGTGAACCCAAGAAATGTAGTTGGATCCATTCAAAATAGTAGGAATAGGCCAAAAAACATCAAACTTATCCATAGTTGCAAGTGTGTGATGATTAACCCATGAAAATAAATAAAGTAGATGCAAAAAAACAACCATAGATATAGAGCTAGAGCAAATAGAGGCCAAATATAGAAAGAGCACGCCTGAAAAATGTAGAAACTAATCAAAACTGATACAAAACCAAGTAAAAAAAAAGGCTGAGCTGGATAGTCAAAGAAACTAGACTGATGTGGGAAATGCAACTAAACCAGTCAACAACAGATGTTGATATGGCAACCCATGCTGGCAAATGAGATATTGAGGTGATTGATGATATGGCGGGCTGATAGGACTGGCTGATGAATTAGGCTGACTAAATCTAAATAGATTAGGTTTGAGTATGCGAGCCTTATTGGATCCAAATTTGAATCCGAATTCGGGATGGAGGAATTGCAGGTGAGAAAAGCCGTGTGAATCGCCTGCGGATGGATCAACAAACATGTTGAAGAATCAACAGTTGAGAAAAGTGACATGTCCCACACCTTGTGAAGGCTGCAAGGTGACCCCCATGAAGACCAAATGAAGGCTATGCGAAGGTCAAAAGGTGGTGGAAACCATGAGATATAGGTGAAGACCATAGTAGAAGATGGTCTTGTGCAACGGAATACCACATGAAGAGCACATGTTACAGATCTTTAAACCATGTCAAGTATCACAGATCTTTAAATAACAGAAGAACATGGAGGAACCTAAGGTTAAGTGTAGATGATTGGTATTGTGATCTTTAAACCACGTGTTAGAGATCACATGAACAGCATGATGATGAAGAGAAGACTGTATCTGCAATAGTCATAGCAGCAGAGGTGACCAATGCCTCATGCCTCCATGAATAGTGAAAAGAAGAGGAGGCATAACTGTGGAGCAAAAAAGGCCATGGGCTGAGGAGGGAAGGGAACTTCTCCAACTTAGAAGAGCGAAAAGAAGAGACTGTCGTCGATCATGTAGCCCCAGCCTATGAAATGTGTGTGTATATATATATATATAGTTGTGGAGTGATTGATTATACCCCTATTTGATTTTAATGAGCTCAAAGCATTTGAGTATATTTAATGTTGTACTAATGAATTCAATCTAGTGTTTCAGGCGAATATATGTAAATTTATCTTTAAAAGCATCGAGCCATAGTTCAAAGAATTTTGGCTAAGTGTTGAACTCAATTGATCCAAAGTCTGAAGCTCGAGTCGACTCCGGAAGATTGCGAGTCGACTCTAAGTGTTTCAGAGGTTTTGGCACAAGATCGAGTCGACTCCGGTACACTACGAGTCGACTCCAACTGAGAACAGACAGAATGACAGAAAGATGAACTTCAGACCCTGTCACCGAGTCGACTCCAGAGGGCTTCGAGTCGACTCCGATGCTTGCCGAGTCGACTCCCGACGGTTCCGAGTCGACTCCAAGAAGTAACAGACAGAAAGACAGAGAAGTGTTTTCTAGATCCTGTTACCGAGTTGACTCTAGAAGGATGCGAGTCGACTCCAACATTTGGCGAGTCGACTCCTAAACATGCCAGAGTCGACTCTCAGAGGAAAGCAGACTGAAAGGCAGAAAATCAAACTCAGTGACCCTGTGAACGAGTCGACTCCGAGAATTCGGGAGTCGACCCCAAGTCAGCCAAGTCGACTCCAGCAAAGTGCAAGTCGACTCTGAGACAGCTCAGATCAACATGCAGAGGATCGATTTTTCGGGCTCTGAGAGCCGAGTCGACTCCAAGAGGATCCGAGTCGACTCGAGAGAGAAATATAGAAAAATAGATCTCTGGAATCCTAAGAACGAGCCGTCTCCAAAATGCCGAGTCATCTCCAGATCTTGGCGAGTCGACTCCGAGGTTGAACCGAGTCGACTCCAGGTTGGGACGTCACTTTAATTCAAATCCTGAATAGTGGGCGAGTCGTCTCCAGTAAAGCATGAGTCGACTCCAGCAACAGCCGAGTCGACTCCAGATCGAGCGAGTCGACTCTGACCCCAACGGATATATTGTCAGGAGATGCAGACTGTGCAGAACGGCCACAAATCAATGTCTAACGGCTATTTTACAAAAGAGACTATTTAAATAGCCAGAGTAAACAGTAGTAGACAATAAGAGAGCTATTCCATTCAAGTAAAAAGAAATTTCCACCTACCAAGAGTTCTCAAGAGTAAATACAAGCAAAAGAAGGAAGAGGTGCATTCAACTCCATCCGACAAGCACTTCCTTCACTTTCAAGGCTCTTCTACTGTCCTCAAATCTTCAGTACTTTCCAGAGAAGATCCAAAAATCGAGAAGTCACTACTTCCCATTTCAAAAACTGTTTGAGGGATTCTAACCTTTACTTTGCATTTATTGTTTTCACATCTGCTTGTTTAAAAGCTTTCTCTGTGAAATCCCAAACACTACTTTTCTTACTTGATTTAATCAGGAAATTGAATCAAGGGTTGTAAGGTTAGTTAGTGAGCCGAAGTTAAAACCAACGGTGTAAGGGTTTGATTGTGATCCCAAGAAAACAATCGGATGGTTCTAGTCGGTGAGCCTGTGAAAACCGACCGAGTTCGTTGTGATCTCGCGAAAACAACAAGTTGGGTTGTGAACTTGTAAAACAACCGGCTGTAATCCAAGGGATTATAGTGAACTCCTAAGTGAAGCTTGGGGAGTGGACGTAGGAGCAAGGGTTGGCTCCGAACCACTATAAAATCTCCTTGTGTTTGCATTGGCTATTTGTCTCTTCCAATCTCCTCATCAAGAAGCTTAATTAACTTGCTTGCATTAGATTTAATTATTTACTAATCAAGTTTTTTAATTGGTAAAGAATTAATCCAAACCCAATTCACCCCCCCTCTTGGGTTGTCTCTTTGGGCAACAAGTGGTATCAGAGTCGGAACTCTTATATTAAAAGAGTAAAAGATCAAAATGACAACCCCTTTTGGATCTTCTCTTAGTGAGGGGCAATCCACCAATAAGCCTCCATTCTTCAATGGAACTAACTACACCTATTGGAAGGCTAGAATGAGGATATTTATCCAAGCTCAAGACTATGATGTTTGGAGCATCATAGTTAATGGACCATATATTCCTTCTATCTATGTAGATAACATTACTATACCCAAGCTTGAAAAAGATTGGGATGATAGTGATAGAAGGAAGGCACAACTAAATGCCAAAGCAATAAATGTACTTTTTTGTGCCTTAGACTATAATGATTTCAATAGAATCTCTACTTGCAATTCTGCAAAAGAAATATGGGATAGACCTGAAGTGACCCATGAGGGCACGAATTAAGTCAAAAAATCTAAAATAAACATGCTAGTTCATAAGTATGAACTATTTAAAATGAAATCTAATGAAACCATCACTTGCATGTTCACTAGATTTACTGATATTGTCAACGGCTTAAAAAGCCTTGGCAAAAGTTATACTAAAAGTGACCTTGTCAGGAAAATTCTTCAATCTTTATCAAGGTCATGGGAAGCCAAGGTAACGGCGATCCAAGAAGCTAAAGACTTAAACAAGCTGCCACTCGAGGAGCTTCTTGGATCTTTGATGACACATGAGCTCACAATGAAGCAACACAGTAAAGAAGAGTCCTCCCACAAGAAAAAGGTAATTGTCCTTAAGTCTACTTCTTCTAACAAGGATCCCTCTTGCAGTAGCAGCAGTGAAGAAGAAGACAATGAGAGAGATGAAGATGAGGCTCTTCTCATGTGAAAGTTTAGAAGATTCATCAACCAGAAGAAGTCCTTTCATCAGAAGAGAGGTTCCTCAAGTTCCTACAACAAGGATAAAGGTAAGAAAAGGGAAAGTGAGGGAATCGGATACTATGAATGCAAGAAGCCAGAATATTTCAGAATCGACTATCCCTTGCTGAAGAAGGGCAGCAAATACAAGGAGAAGAAAGTTCTTGTCTCCACTTTGACCGACTCCGATCAATCATCATCATCATCAGATGAGGAAGAAGAGGAAAAAGCAAATTTTTGTTTTATGGCGAACGAAAATGAGGTAATATCTGAAACATATTTAGATTTTACCTTTGATGAATTGTATGATGCTTTTAATGAACTAATGGATGAATATAAGACAATAAACTTTAAAAATAAAGAATTGAAACTAACTAATCAATCTTACACTCATAAGTACGATAAATTAAGTAAGGACAAGGACTCTATCATCAAAGAAAACTTAGAACTTAAAACAAGCAACTAATTGCTAACTCAAAAAACTAATACTTTAATTAAAGATAACGAAAGACTAACTAAGAAAGTTTCAGAAATTAAAAACAGTAACCAAACTCTAAAAGATAACTTTACAAAAGATCTAAATTTACTAAAAACAGAAAAACTGAACTTAACAAAAGAACTTGAAAAATATAAACCTATAGTTGAAAAATTTATCTTTAGTTCTGAAAAACTAGAAATGATTCTTAATAGTCAAAGAGCTGTATTTAATAAAGCCGGTTTAGAGTATAAGCCTAACAACAAGCAAAAATTTTTTAAAAACTTTTTTGTAAAAGCCGAAAAAAGTAAAACAAAAAATGTAACTTGTTTTTGCTGTGGTAAAGTAGGACATATAGCAAATGTATGTAACCACAAAAAACTGAAGTTAAAAGAATGATTAAAAAGAATTGGGTTCCAAAAGGAACCAACATTACTAACCTTGAAGGACCCAAGAAAACTTGGATACCTAAAACTGTATGATTTTCTTGTGTAGGAGTGTCTTGCAGCCAAGGTCAATAAACACTGTTGGTACTTGGATAGTGGCTGCTCAAGACACATGACGGATGACAAGGAGCAATTCTTCACCCTAGAGCCTAAAGAGGTAGGTGCGGTGACTTTTGGAGACAACAACCAAGGTCACATCATTGGTATAGGTAAAATACAAATCATCCCTTTAACCTTCGTTGATAATGTACGGTTTGTAGATGGTCTTAAGCATAACTTACTTAGCGTTAGTCAATTATGTGATAAAGGTTTTGATGTTCTGTTTAAGCCATCATTATGCATTATAACCAACTCAATTGACAATAGCTTAGTATTCAAAGGAATAAGACGTGGCAATGTTTATGTAGTAGATCTTGAAGATCTCGCCAAAAATAACCATTGCTTAGTAGCTAGTGATTCTAAAGTCAATGATGCAAGTTGGTTATGGCACCGTAAATTAGGTCATGCAAGTATATATACAATATCAAAATTAGTTAAAAGAGATTCTATGATTGGTTTGCCAAAGCAAAAATTTGAGAAAAATAAAATTTGTGAAGCATGTCAATATGGCAAACAATGTAGAAGTTCCTTTAAATCCATAAATTGTGTCTCTACTACTAGACCCCTTGAACTACTTCACATGGATCTTTTTGGACCAATTAGAACCACAAGCCTTGGTGGAAATAAGTATGACCTTGTCATTGTAGATGATTTTTCTAGATACACATGGGTCATATTTTTAGCTCATAAAGATGAAGCATTTTAGTATTTAAAAAATTTTATAAGAAAGTAACTAACTCAAGAAATGCTTCAGTTATAGCTATTAGGAGTGATCATGGAACGGAATTTGAAAATCATCTATTTGATGAATTCTGTAGTAAAAAGGGAATAACTCATAATTTCTCTACACCTAGGACACCACAACAAATTGGAGTTGTGGAAAGAAAGAATAGAACCCTAAAGAAAATGGCTAGAACCATGTTGTGTGAAAGTAACTTCCCAAAGTATTTTTTGGTGAGAAGCCATTAACACATCATGTCATATATTTAATAGAGTTCTATTAAGACTAATTATAAAATAAACACCTTACGAACTTTGGAGAGATAGAAAGTCCAAAGTAAACTACTTTCATATGTTTGGATGTAGGTGTTTCATTCATAATAATGGCAAAGATAACTTAGGTAAATTTGATTCCAAATCTGATGAAGGTATCTTTTTGGGATATTCTACATCAAGTAAGGCATATAGAGTCTTCAACAAAAAACCCTTGTAATTGAAGAATCCATCCATGTTGTTTTTGATGAGTCTAATGATGCTTTCTCCAGCAAGAGAGTAGTATTTGATGATGATGCAGGAATAATTGAAGAAAAGATGGATCACATGACTCTACAAGAGGATGAACCCAAGCAAGTTGAAGAAACTACAACAAGCCAAGATGTAATTGCCGAACATGGGCTTACAAAGGCTTGGAGGTATGCTCATGGTCACCCTAAAGAATTAATTTTAGATGATCCATCTCAACTTTTTAGGACTGGAGCCTCTCTTAGAAACTTAAATAATCATCTTGCATTTGTTTCACATTTAGAACCTAAAAACATTGAAGAAGCTGAAAGTGATGTAAATTGAATAAATGCTATGCAAGAGGAACTTAACCAATTTACAGAAAATAAAGTATGGAACTTAGTTGAAAGACCCACTAAATACTCAATAATAGGAACTAAATGGATATACAAAAATAAACTTGATGAAAATGGAGTTGTGATTAGGAACAAGGCTAGACTAGTAGCAAAGGGCTATAATCAAGAAGAATGTATGGACTTTGATGAGACTTTTGCTCCTGTAGCTAGACTTGAGGCAATTAGATTGTTACTAGCATTTGCTTGTAATAAAGATTTCAAATTATTCCAAATGGATGTAAAAAGTGCCTTCTTGAATGGGTATATTAATGAGGAGGTTTATGTAGAACAACCTCCTAGTTTTGAGAATCATCAATACCCCAATCATGGTTATAAACTAAATAAAGCACATTATGGTCTAAAACAAGCCTCTAGAGCATGGTATGAAAGACTTAGCAAATTTCTATTAGACCATAAATTTTCTAGAGAAAATGTTGATACAACTCTATTTTTGAAAAAGAAAAACAAAAATTTGTTAGTAGTACAGATTTATGTAGATGATATTATTTTCGGTGCTACTAACAATTGCCTTTGCGAAGAGTTTGCTGAATTAATGCAGAGTGAATTTGAGATGAGCATGATGGGAGAATTGAACAACTTACTCGGACTTCAAATCAAACAATCCAAGAAAGGAATTTTCATCAATCAAGCTAAATACATCAAGGAAATGCTAAAGAAGTTTGATATGGATGGAAACAAGTCAATTGGCACTCCCATGAGCTCATCATGCAAACTAGACAAAGATGAATCAGGTAAATCAGTAGATCAAAAGCTGTATAGAGGTATGATAGGATCTTTATTATATCTTACAGCAAGTAGACCTGATATCATGTTTAGTGTATGCATGTGTGTTAGATATCAATCTAATCCTAAGGAATCACACTTAATTGCAGTTAAGAGAATTTTTAAATATCTCATAGGAACAAAAAATATAGGTCTTTGGTACTCTAAAGAATCAAGCATAAACTTAATAGGGTACACTGATTCAGACTTCGCTGGTTGTAAACTTGATAGAAAAAGCACCAGCGGGTCTTGTCAATTTTTAGGAGAAAACCTAATTTCATAGTTTAGCAAGAAACAAAACTCGGTTGCACTATCTACGGTTGAAGCCAAATATGTTGCTACCGGGAGTTGTTGTGCTCAAATTTTATGGATCAAGCAACAACTTGAAGATTATGGCATTAAACAAAATAAGATTCCCATAAATTGTGATAATACAAGTGCCATAAATCTAACTAAAAATCCAATTCAACACTCAAGAACTAAACATATTGAGATAAGACATCATTTCATAAGAGATCATGTGTTAAATGGTGATGTGATGCTTGAATTTGTTTGCACTGATGATCAACTTGCTGACATCTTCACAAAACCCTTGAGTGAAGATCGATTTTGTATTCTTAGAAGAGGGTTAGGAGTGATTGATCCATTCTTGTGATACTCCCCTATAATTCATTGATTTTGATGATTAGCTTATATTGGATATAGGATTTCTCGTCTATGGTCATCAAATCATTCCTTAAGTTCTAAAGATTTCTATATCTCTCTCCTTTGGCACGGAATTAACTGAGTTTGTTGGTTATGTGCCAGAGTTCGAGTCGACTCGAATAGATTTTAGAGTTGGCTCGTGGACGAGTCGACTCGCGCATATTTAGGAGTCGACTCGAGGTCGAGTCGACTCGCGACTTACCGGAGTCGACTCGAGGTCGAAAATCCGACTTTTAACCCTAAGCAGAATGCTTTTCTCTTCACTTCTATTTTCAGCCGCCACTGTTCAAAAGCCCTAGAGTCGTCTCCTACCTCGTCCCCGACCTAGTTTTGGCCTTCTCTCTCGTGTTTTCTCTCATTTTTCTTGTCCTTCCCTCAGTTTTTAGGTCAAAAAGCCTAGGAAAGCCGTTGTCCCGAGCCGAAAGAGACCTCTCACCGCGAGCGGCGCCGAGCGACGGTCCAAGGCATGGAACGAACCTGTGAGGCCACCACCTCCGGTTCCTTCCCCGCCTAGGCCGGTTCCCTCACGTCCGTACGCCGGGAGGGTTGTCTCTACCGGGAGGAAAGTCAACTTTGACTTCCTCTCCTGGGAAGGATTCACCCTAGGGCATCGTCTTAGGGCTCAGGGCTTAGAGTTCTTTTGTTCCCTTGACCTCCCTACATACCCAGGGTTAGTTAGGAAATTTTACGGGACCGTCACACGGGGTGGCGGTGGTATCCAAGGGACTGTAGCAGGAGTCCCTATTTTCATTTTGGAGGACTTCATTGCTCGAGTCCTCCATCTCTCCCGAGAGGGGATTGCTCCCACACATCCATCCGATAGGACTGAGGCCGTTACGGCCATCTTAGGGAGCCTACCTCAATCTCCCATAGAGGAGGTGTTTGCAAATCAGCTTTCAGCTGAAATGCGACTCCTCCTAAGTATCATCTCTAGGACTCTCTTTCCTAAGACTGGGAGGTTTGACTTCATTTCTGAGAGAGACCTAGGATTGATGTTCCACATTCTACAGGACATCCCCCTGAACTTCCCCAAACTCATTTATAGATATATCTGTGAACCCCTAGACAAACATAGGTTGAGTCTCCCGTATGGCATGCTTTTCACACTCATCTTTAGGGAGTTAGAAGTCTCCATCCCAGAGGGAGAACCCTTTCGCTCCCTCAGACACACTGACCACATGGGTGAGGGGACTCTCCACCGAATTGGTTTCCACAAGGTGGAGGGAGTCTGGGTTAGGAGAACATCTTCATCCACACCATCTGACCCTACTACTCACCATTCACCTAGTCCTGACCATGACCAGGACCGCTACACAGCTCCTCCTACTTTTTCTTCCACTTCTGGTCCTTCATTCCCATCTACTTCAGCTGGACCATCTACAGCTCCACCACCTCAGCAACCTCTAGAAGTCCGGATCAGCACTAAGCAGCTTCGGGAGATGAGACAGGAGATAGTGAGGGAGCTGAGAGATGATATATTGAGAGAGCTTCGAGGTCCACTAAGTGCTCCCTCCACTGACGTCGTTCCCTCCTTAGCAGCGGTGTCCAAGATGATAGTGGACCTTAAGGAGGAAATGTACAACATAAGGAGCCTAGTCCAAGGTCAATACTGGAGCCTTAGCGACATAAAGGATGACACGAGGAAGATGCGAGACAGCATCAGAGAAGAGCAGGCAAGCCAGAGTCAAGGTGCGGAAAGGCTTGCAAATGCCTTAATCTTCAAGCTGGACACTATTCAGGAGAGTGTGACCCAGCTAACTGAGATACAATCTAGGGCCACCTCTGAGATCATCGCACAGCTAGGGAATGTATCTGAGGGGATAAGCTTGGTCATGAAACATGCTAGACTGAGTACGGGAGCCACATCCTCCACTACTAAAAGACCCTAGTGTATTTTTGACTTTATGATGTACAGTCCGTTGAGAACTTTTCTGATTTGTATTCACTTTTGTACTCAATCTTGACTTCAATACAATGAATAGAAATTTCATTTCAAAAACTGTGCAATTTGACTTGTTATCTTTTTCTGTGTTATGTGCCTTTTTGTTTTGCTATGATGACAAAAAGGGGGAGAAAATATGATGTAAAGGGAATCACTAAACAAAAGAAAATTCAGAAAACTTAAACAAAATTGAATGCACATGTTGAGGGAGAGAATTTGAAATCTCAAGAAAGCAAATTCATTAAACACATATAAGCCAAACAATTGATTGCATGATATGAAGGCTTATATAATTCCAAATAAAAGGAGGAGCTTTAATTTCAGGATTTACTGATTCATACCTTTTAATTTTGGATAAATTAAATGATTAGACAATTGAATTCATTTCAAAACTTTACTATAAATCACCTCTTGGTTGAGCAATTCACTTTGCAAATACTCAATATTTTGTCATCATCAAAAAGGAGGAGATTGTGGAGTGATTGATTATACCCCTATTTGATTTTGATGAGCTCAAAGCATTTGAGTATATTTAATGTTGTACTAATGAATTCAATCTAGTGTTTCAGGCGAATATATGTAAATTTCTTGTTGCCCAGAGATGGTCACCCAAGAGGGGGGTGAATTGGGTGTTTTAAAAACTTTTGACTAATTAAAAATAAAACACACGAATATATGCACTAAAGTAAAGAAGGAGGAATGAGAAAGGTCAATCGCAAACACAAGGTTTTATAGTGGTTCGGAGCTTCCACTGCTCCTACATCCACTCCTCAAATCACCTTTGGGAATTTCCACTATAATCCACGATTACAGTACGGTAGTTTTGCGAGTTTACTACCCAACTCGTTGTTTTACACCGGGCTCACAACAAACCCTAAAACCCCCAATTTCACTTAGGCTTGGGACGCCTTTCCCTTGTTCCAAGTCCCTTGACTGGAACAAGCACCACAACGAAAGAGTTTACAAAAGAAAGGAAAAGCTCTAAAAAGCAAATATTGCAATTATGAACAATAGAACCCGGAAGAATCCTTTTGCCGTTGGAAGCGTGGGAGATATTGATTCTTCCGATGTGGAGCGCGTAGGATTGAGTGTGAGCTTTGAATCCCAAGCGCACGAGAGTGATTGAGCTTGAAATCACTTGGGAAGCTTGAAAACACTTGATTTCTTCACTTGAATGCACTCACTTCCTTGAACTTTTCTTTCTTACTTCTCTCTTGAATGATCTAGCTTTGGGTTGGTGAAGAGTTGTTGAGAAGCACTTAAGAGGTCCCTTTTATAGCCCAAAAAGCAAATATAGCCGTTAGAGACAAAGAAAGAAGGATTTGAAATTCAAACCAAACCTGAAAAGCTGTCAGTCGCGTCCCAGTCACTCCGGGGACGTCTCCGCTTCAACGGGAGACGTCTCGGCTACAAGATTTTACTTTTTCCGTTGTCTGGGGTTGACTCGGCACTTTCAGGGGACGTCTCGGCTTGTTTGCACTTTTTGAATGGGGACGACTCCGCAGATCTGGGGACGACTCCGCTTCTTTATCTCCGAAGAACATGTCCTCTGGTATTTCCTGAGAGAGTCGACTCCGCTCCTTCAGGGGACGTCTCGGGTTGTCTGCACTTTATGCATGGGGACGACTCCGCTGTCTCAGGGTCGACTCCGCTTCCTTATCACCCAAAAAACCATTCTCTGGAAAACCCTGAGAGAGCCGTCTCCGCTATCTTAGGGACGACTCGGGAAGTCTCCTTTTTACTTGCGGGGACGACTCGGCTTACTGTGGGGACGTCTCGCGCATATCTCTTGAAAACTGCCTTTCTGCCGCCACTGAGAGAGTCGACTCCGCTACTGAGAGAGTCGACTCCGCTAACGCGGGGACGACTCGGCAGGTGTCGGGGACGTCTCCAAGTGTGCCGGTTCTTCCTGTTTGTGCCAGAGACGTCTCTGAAACTATCCGGAGACGTCTCGGCTGTCCCTGATCTGTTTTCTTTAACTCAAAATATTCTTCAATAAATTCATAAAAATTATGGAAACTTGCCTAGACATTTCTTAACAATATTCTTAATAAGACACATGAATTCCTCAATTAAATTGTTAAGATATAATGGAATTTTACTCTAGTGTTTTGTATTCATCAAAATCTATTAGGAGGTCAACATTTATCTTTAAAAGCATCGAGCCATAGTTCAAAGTATTTTGGCTAAGTATTGAACTCCCAAAGTCTGAAGCTCGAGTCGACTCCGGAAGATTGCGAGTCGACTCTAAGTGTTTCAGAGGTTCTGGCACAAGATCGAGTCGACTCCGGTATACTACGAGTCGACTCCAACTGAGAACAGACAGAATGACAGAAAGATGAACTTCAGACCCTGTCACCGAGTCGACTCCAGAGGGCTTCGAGTCGACTCCGATGCTTGCTGAGTCGACTCCCGACGGTTCCGAGTCGACTCCAAAAAGTAACAGACAGAAAGACAGAGAAGTGTTTTCTAGATCCTGTTACCGAGTTGACTCTAGAAGGATGCGAGTCGACTCCAACATTTGGCGAGTCGACTTCTAAACATGCCAGAGTCGACTCTCAGAGGAAAGCGGACTGAAAGGCAGAAAACCAAACTCAGTGACCCTGTGAACGAGTCGACTCCGAGAATTCAGGAGTCCACCCCAAGTCAGCCGAGTCGACTCCAGCAAAGTGCGAGTCAACTTCGAGACAGCTCAGATCAACAGACAGAGGATCGATTTTTTGGGCTCTGAGAGCCGAGTCGACTCCAAGAGGATCCGAGTCGACTCGAGAGAGAAATGCAGAAAAATAAATCTCTGGAATCCTAAGAACGAGCCATCTCCAAAATGCCGAGTCATCTCCAGATCTTGGCGAGTCGACTCCGGGGTTGAACCGAGTCGACTCCAGGTTGGGACGTCACTTTAATTCAAATCCTGAACAGTGGGCGAGTCGTCTCTAGTAAAGCATGAGTCGACTCCAGCAACAGCCGAGTCGACTCCAGATCGAGCGAGTCGACTCCGACCCCAACGGATACATTGTCAGGAGATGCAGACTATGCAGAACGGCCACAAATCAATGTCTAACAGCTATTTTTCAAAAGAGACTGTTTAAATAGCCAGAGTAAACAGTAGTAGATAATAAAAGAGCTATTCCATTCAAGTAAAAAGAAATTTCCACCTACCAAGAGTTCTCAAGAGTAAATACAAGCAAAAGAAGGAAGAGGTGCATTCAACTCCATCCGACAAGCACTTCCTTCACTTTCAAGGCTCTCCTACTGTCCTCAAATCTTTAGTACTTTCCAGAGGAGATCCAGAAATCAAGAAGTCACAACTTCCCATTCCAAAAACTGTTTGAGGGCTTCTAACCTTTACTTTGCATTTATTGTTTTCACATCTGCTTGTTTAAAAGCTTTCTCTGTGAAATCCCAAACACTACTTTTCTTACTTGATTTAATTAGGGGATTGAATCAAGAGTTGTAAGGTTAGTTGGTGAGCCGAAGTTAAAACCAACGATGTAAGGGTTTGATTGTGATCCCAGGAAAACAATCGGATGGTTCTAGTCGGTGAGCCTGTGAAAACCGACCGAGTTCGTTGTGATCTCGCGAAAACAACAAGTTGGGTTGTGAACTTGTAAAACAATCGGCTGTAATCCAATGGATTATAGTGAACTCCCAAGTGAAGCTTGGGGAGTGGACGTAGGAGCAAGGGTTGGCTCCGAACCACTATAAAATCTCCTTATGTTTGCATTGGCTATTTGTCTCTTCCAATCTCCTCATCAAGAAGCTTAATTAACTTGCTTGCATTAGATTTAATTATTAAATAATCAAGTTTTTTAATTGGTCGAGAATTAATCCAAATCCAATTCACCCTCCCTCTTAGGTTGTCTCTTTGGGCAACAATAGTTACAACAATATGTAATATGTACAAAAAAAATATAGACTATCAATGTGGCTAATAGGAAAATTATATCAAGTCTAATAAGGAGGTATCAATCATATTTGGACTAGTATATTAATATAAATATGCTTAACAATTAATTATTTTTTATTATAAATGACCAACAAATTAAAAAAAACTTCAAGAATTCTACAATAATAAGATATAGATATTCTTTTTTATTCCACAATAACTTCATCATCTATGGAGATGCAAATTGAGTAGATTAGCATATGTAAAATGCTCTATATGTAAAATTAAGATTTTATGAGGTGAGCAATTATATGCATAGCATGATTAGAACCATTCCATTAAGTTGATATATAGAAACCAAAGATCATAAAGCATCAAGAACAAGAATTTAAAG
This sequence comes from Phoenix dactylifera, assembly GCF_051530095.1. Lineage (NCBI taxonomy): Eukaryota > Viridiplantae > Streptophyta > Magnoliopsida > Arecales > Arecaceae > Phoenix > Phoenix dactylifera. The sequence continues at coordinate 2,534,746 of NC_143205.1, read as the reverse complement.
ACTTTTCTTTAAATTTTCTTTGCATTACAAGATTACTAGGTATAAAACTTAGAATCTGATAATTTTTTAAAACAAAAATAGTGAAAACAGATGTGCCTAGAAGAAGTCTTTTTCTAGCTCTAACATGCATGTTTTTTGTTGACAAAGATATAAAAACTATAAAATTTATAAAAATAATTAGCATTAGTGTATTGAAGATCGCAATAGAAAGTATACATATTAAGAGCTCAGTTTGAGCAAAAAAGAAAATAGTTGATTACCATTAAGGTGCATAACCTAGTTTTAGAGTTGTAGAGTTGACTGAAAGATGGTTAAATTTGACTTTTTGAGACATTGATTGAATTTGACTTGGATAAGCCTGACGGCACATCTAGATTGATGAAAATACCGCTTGCACACTACAAATATGAAAGCCTTGTTTTGAGTTTTCAATTTATGGCCTTCTGGACTTTGAAGAATCATATTCATAGAGAATCTTCTAAAGATTTGAAGATTCAGAACTAGACATCTTCATATATTTCTATAATAATCACTTGAGGGATTTATAGCAGAACTAAGATCCTTTGTTTGATAGGTTTTTATGAAATTCAGAAAGAATAATTAGTAAGATATTATTTCATATGACCGTTGTTGTTCACAGGAGTTGAACAACTTAAATGAAAAGTGAATGCAACACGTGAAATTATGTTGGTCTGTAAAAGAGGATCCATAGTGCTATTTAACAACTAACTTTTTTGTTGGTAAGGAATGCTACTTGACAACTTGTGAAGAAATTTAACTTAGATCTATCTAAAGCTTTTATAGCTCAACAATTTTGTCAATAGCACAATATTACTAAGGTTGTTGAATTCACTTGTTATGATGATTGTTTTCCATGACTAGAAATCAATGGAAAGAAATTCCATCACTTTTATGTATAGTTTTTCTTATCACAATAAGGAAAAAAGAAATAAATGTATATTAATTTTAGAATTTTTCATCTTGTTTAGCTTCCTTTGTTCCCTCACTGCATCAACTAAACCCTCAAGATGATTTCATCTCAACCTTACATTAAATAGTGTCCCTAGCAAAATTACGAGATCAAAAAAATAACCAAGTGAAAGCTAATTTCATTCCAAAAATCAAGGCCTCCTGTTCCAAATTTGGCACTCAGGTTCTATAAAATTGGTTCCTGGTGGCAGACTTTAGGCTTAGTGACTCTTGCTTGCATTAAATTTGTAATGATATGGTAGTCTGTTGGTAGAAATGGCAAAGGATTCTCTGCCGTTGGCTAGCTTCTCGTTGGACAAATGGACCAAAAGGAAAAGAGAAAAGGGTCCAAAAGTAGACATGCATATATAAATGACTTTATTTTAAGCAACGTCAAGGGTCCATAGCTCAGTGGTAGAGCATTTGACTGCAGATCAAGAGGTCACCGGTTCGAACCCGGTTGGGCCCTTATTAACTTTTTGTTTCTAATATTCCACGTGAAAGATCTAAATAACTCCTTGTGCATAAACTTCTTTTTACAAGGATGGAAAAATTGAAAGATCAAAGTCACACTGTTCCAAAAAATCAAAAGGGATAAAGAGAAATTCTAAAAATACTTATATATTAATTTCCTTTTCATCTTTATATTGTTGTAAGAAATATTCATTTTCTGTTATAAATATTGGATAAATTGAATCATCAAAGTTACATTGCTGTAAAAAAGAAAATAAAAATAAAAAATTCACAAGATACCTATATTTATTTTTTTCCTTGCTAGAATTTATGCAAAAAAAAGCTATACATGGTTTTTGTTACAATTATTGCAAAATTGAATGATCAAAGTTGGAAAAGTGATGGAATTTCTTTCCATTAATTTGGACCCTTATTAATCATTTTATTCTTAATATTCCAACAAAAATGAAAAACTATATATTTTTATTATTTTTAATTGTTTAACAATTATTACTGAAAAGCTATGCCGAAAAATGAAAACTGTTATTAATTTTTTGTTCCTAATATTCCACAAAATGGATATATATATATATATATATATATATATATATATATATATATATATATATATATATATATATATATATATAATTTTAAAATACCTATACCAAAAACTGAAAGCTCTAAATAGCTCTATGTACATAAACTTCCTTTTACAATGATGGAAAAATTAAAAGGTCAAAGTCATACTGTTCCAAAAAATCAAAAAGAATGAAAAGGAATTCTAGAAATACTTATACATTTATTTCTTTTTCCATCTTTATATTGTTGTAAAAAATATTCATTTTCTATTATAAGTATTGGAAAATTAAATGATCAAAGTTGCATTGCTGTAAAAAAGAAAATAAAATAAAACGAAATTCGAAAAATACCTATATTCTTTTTTTTCCTTGCTAGAATTTATGCATAAAAAGCTGTACATGTTTCTTGTTACAATTATTACAAAATTGAAAGATCAAAGTTGGAAAAGTGATCGAATTTCTTTTCATTATTTTGGACCCTTCTTAATCTTTTTATTCTTAATATTCCAACAAAAATTAAAAATTATATATTTTTTTTATTTTTAATTATTTAACGATTATTACTTATAAAACTATTTTTCTTTTTATTTTTTATTTTTTTTACAATTGATGAGAATTTTTATTTTATTTTCTTTTTCAGAACACTGCAACTTTGATCATTGGATACTTTCTCTTCCGTCAACTAATTGAGCCAACTAAGGAGCCAACCATAGGAAAAGGAGAGAGAGAGGGGATTACGAATACATTGTAGCTGCTCAAAAATATTAAGCTCTATGATTTGTAATTGAACCATCTCAAATATCGGAGAATAAAGTGACCATAGCACCATGGAACTCATAACCAACATTTTTTAATGCGTGCATTTTTTCTGAAGTTGGCCAGGAGGTGCACGTTGTCCCAAGCTTCTCCAATCCACTAAATGAGATATTCCAAATATGATGGTGGTCGTCTCTCCGGTGACCTTACGGATGCAAAACAACCACAACCAGGATCCCCACAGGGTTGGAAGTGGGCTTGGTCCGGCCTGAGGGCCATCAAGCCAGACCGTGGGTTAGGCTATGACCGGAGTAATTTTGGATTGGGTTTGGAACTAAAATTGGGTCCGGACCTAAAGTTAGGGTCCAAATTTCGAATACCATTGAAGCTGGGCTTGGATAGTTATGTGGCCCGGTTCGGGCCGGCCTGAAAACCGTGCCCCCGACTTAGCCTGAGAACCGAGCCCGGATTCCAACTGATGCAGGGACCCATTTGGTACTGTCGAAATTCCGGCCGCTGGGTTCGATGGGCTCTTCTTCTCAGGAAGAGACCCGATCCCTCATCAAAATCTTCGGCTATCGGCTTGGGTAGGGTTCTTGATTTCTCGTCTCTCCATCTCCACCGCCTTCCGATACCCGAAGCTCGTCCCTCATCGCCGGTCGCTGGTCGCCGGTCCAAGCAACGCGAAGTCCGTCCTCCTATCGTCGGCCGACTGCGGTTCCATTGAGGTGTCTCTCTTCCCCTCTCTTTCATCTTCGTTCTCTAATGGCCGACTTCGGTGTCATCACCGTGATCGGCCCAGCCCAGCCAGCCTCCCGTTAAGCTGCTCGCTGTAGGGGCTGAACCCCACCTCCACCTTCAGCCCCGTTGCCACCCCCACCTCCTTGAGCGGCACCGCCGTCGCCGGACTTCCTGGCTCGCCGCTGCTCCGCCTTCTTCCCAGTGCCGCTCCGGCACTTGAGCTGGACCCGAGCCAGCCGGTTCTCGAAGGTGGGGTCGGCCGTGGCGGATGCCGGGGTTTGGCCGGGGTGGCGGCGGAGGAGGAGACTTGCTCGGGCTTGGGATCGTCGGTGAGCGCCTGAGGGGCGAGGGGGAGGGGTTTTCTTCTTCTGGTGGTACGCGGGGAGGATTTCAGGGTGGAAGGGAGTGATGGATTGGGGATTTGGAGGGATTTGGGGACGACGCGGGCCATCCTCTCCTATTCTTTTTCTTTTACTTTCTGTTCTTTTTCCATTTATTTCTTCCTTGCAAGTTCGTATTTGATAGGACACCGTGGTTATGGTGGTGTTGTATCTTCAAGGTTGCTAGAGACACAATCACTCTCGTATTTGGAAACCATTCACTTTTTGGATTGAAAAACTTTGTGGATTGCCATTCCTCAAGGTTCTTCACATCAGAAATATGCATGCAGTGAAACTGGTTGGTCATGAGTTGCATGGCACTATAGTGGTTAAGATGTTCCCATTGCTGGAAGAGCTTGTGCTTGAGGCTATGCCAGAATGGGAAGAGTGATCTTGAGGAGAGGGCACCGAATGCTAAAATTTTTGGGTCTCGAGTAGTGGGTTTCTAAAATTTTCTAAAATGTTAAGATGTTCCCATTGTTTGGGCCTCGTTGACACCCAGTGTTCCCATTGCAATGTAACTCCGTCAACTTAAATGCGAAGTTTACGCAGGCAAGGCAATATATCAGTTAATCTGCTCTATACCACTCTTCACATTCCAGCATGTCCACAAATTCAAGCTATTCTAGCATGGAAATCCCTTAGCCTTTGTTGTACCATGGAATTCACAACCAACCTGTTTCCCATTGCTTGTGTTAACTTACCCATTGTTGAAATTGAGCTCTCTTTCCTATAACCAACTCTTGACCTATGTTCATTTATAAATGCTTGGTTCCTATGTGATTATCTCTAATTTCATAGAATTTTAAACTTGACTAAGACTTGGTTTCTTGTGTAGCTTAATCTTGCTAGTGGCATTAAGCTTTCTAATCATTTCGATCAGATTCTTGATTTTCATCTCTCTTCTTATCGGTTACCAAGTTGGCCTTCCAATGAGATTTATCCATAAAGTCCATTGTTAATTTCATGTCACCAAGATTTGAGTTAATATGGTATCGCATTGACATGGAACATCTCCTGGTACTGGCCCAGCGATCAAGACTCCAGCGTCTTACCTGTATTGTTACCTTATCCATGCAATATGGTGCAGCCTGTGTGGCCCGGTTCACACCTTACCTACAATCACTGTATTCACCTTTGGAATGAGCTGCCCTATATCTGAGCTGGCGCATGTTTTAAATCATCATAAATTGGTGTCTAGGTTGTTTACCTCACGGTGATATGTGAACACATGACAATCTGGTTCCAAGTTTATTTTGAAAAAGCATGGTTTCGCCTGAAGTGATGACATCAGTAACTGAGTTCTATAAATTCAGATTTTAAGCCGGTCATAGATTGGAAATTTCTCAGAAGAATAAATCAAACTGGGCGCTCTGAGGGTGTCCTAGGTAGGTTAATACTGAAAGATGAGCTAGTAGTCTCCATGAGACAAATCTTTCCCACTAGCCCATGTGTGTCGGGTGTTTTTTACCTTTTTAGTCTTAAAAGAGTGTATGGGTATATACACATTATGACTGCCTTCTAGAAAATAAGATTTAAGGACAATTGAGCTAATGTAAATCATATGGTTATAAGTTTATCAGTGGAAGAGGTTTATTGACCCACCAGAGCTAGCACTTTTTGTGATCTTGCTGAAGATCTGGTTCATACAAGTTTTAAGGTTGGAGTTCCTTAACCCTAAAAGTATTCCGTTGATGATTTATTCCCTTGCATCTATGATAGGTAACCTGCAATCAGTATGTCTAGCTCCTAGAGACATGTATGCATATATTTTGGGTGAGACCAACTATTTGGAGTTATGTTATGGTTTGTTATGGTTGGAGTTATGATAGGTAACCTGCAATCAATATGTCTAGTTCCTAGAGACATGATAGGCTCCTTAATCAGCAGCCTGTCCTATGTTTTTGAATTGAGTTTTCTTATATTGGTGTTTATGCTTTCCTATAACTTCAAGGAGCATTAAACTGCCCGTTTATAATAACTATTTGAGGTGAAAGATGGCTGGAGTGGCTGAGGTTCAGAATAGGCAAGCGAGACCTGTGCCACCTGCTCAGCCCAGGGGCCCTCCCCCACCTGCTCGCCCTCGTTTTGAGCCTGTTGACCGTGAGAAGGTATGTCCTTACTTTATATGCTTCTCTTTGTTAAATTCTCCTTTGCATTCCCAATCCATTGCTTTCCAATAGGCAAGCTGGTGGTTAAAAAAGCAGCACTGCAAGCACATATTCTTTAAGCAGAGGTGAGAGGAAGGGAGGAAACAGCTGTCTATCCTTTGCTTGCCGAAGACACCAAGAGGAAACTTTTTGGGGCTATTTGGTTGCTCCTATAGAAAACTATGCAGCTTAATCTAAGCTGGAAATACCCTAGTATGTTTATTAATGTAATTATAGCTATATAGTGGCTACAATTTTGCAATTGGTGCATTTAAATTGAAAAAGACTTTCATCATGAATTTTAAAGCATATAGTGGAACCAAGTTATGCCTAGCTGCTGGTATTGTCTTTGACCTGACGGCAAGTAGGTGACATCCATGTATGTAATTAAGAAAGATTATTATTATTGAAAGCCCGTTCTTCTAATTGGGAAAGACCAATTGAAATAAGACAACCATTTGAAAATCATGATCTAAAAAAAAATATTATAAGAAATAATGGCTATCTATTTATCTGATCTAGTATTGTTATAGATTTTGAGGGTAGGCCTTAGTGCAACTGTAAGATTGCTCTATTATGACTTGGGTGTCATGCATTTGAAACGTCAAAACAACCTTGCCCTCCTCTGACCTTGCCATGGTGGGAGCCTTATGCATTGACACACCATTAAGTATTGCTTCTCTGGAAATAAAATAATAGTTAGCTATTATAAGAAAATAGAAGATAATGGTGGTTGATTAACAATGTTATCTAGCATTATCACTTTGTTTTAGAATTCCTAAATTCATATAGAGATTTTGACAAATACTATTTTACTTAGGTGACACTGAAATTATAAGAAATTCACCATCATTCCATTATGTGGCATGCCGTTGTGATAAGATGATTGTTTGTTGATATATAAATTCTGATTCTATAAATATATATGATATATATTATTTCTAAAGTGATTTCTTAATTGTTGTTATTCTAAGCATATGTTTGTTACGGAATCATTTCTTTTATTTTAAGCGTTGGTAAAGGGAAAGCCTCATAGCGTGCTGCATGCCACATTTCAAACAGTGTAAACCATTAGCTGTAATTGGTGGGTGGGCATCTCTGTCGCATGATGGCTTAGGAGTGGAGAAAATAAAAAACAAGGTGGAATAGCTATTGGGACCAGGGAGAACCAGCAAAAGCTGTGAATAAAGAAGTAACTACAATCTGGACTAACTTGTTCACCATTTGGGAATAACCAAATAAGTGACTCCGAAAGCAGGGGAGAGAAGAGAGAGGGTTTTTTCATGTTAGCCTGTTAGGGCCAAAGCACTGCTTTTATTTATGGGTATAGATATAGCTATGCTTGTCTGATTGACTTATTATACTGTTTAAAATCATGAATCTATACCTGATCTCATGGATAAGATTTCCGACAACAGAAGTGGAGTTCATGTATTTGACTTGACCATGTGATACTTTTGAACCACGCCCTTGTTGATCAGGGTTATTTGACATGACTACGTCTTTTTATTATGGTGCGTTCAACAGATCTGCTTGGTAGCTGACATATCATTACTTGTTTTCCACGAAACTGCTTCCGACTATAGATCCTTGATCAACACATGCAAAAACTTAGCTTCTTGGGTCTAGAATACATCACCTATTGACTGATCCATTCTCAAATCATCTAAATGACGTGCTTCTTGATATTGCTAACATGGCAAACAGGCTGAAGTTTACAAAATATGAGATATTAAAGTCAGCCTCTGAAGAAAGTACAAAGCATCCAATAATTAGGACCATTGTTATGTCTCATTTGCTGGCGTGCAATGTATAATGCATGATTCCATTTTGAGCAGAGTGTACAGCTGTCAGTTGCCTCTGCTTTGTCAACCTCTGGGGTCTCATCTTCTCCACAAGATTGCGTGCTTTCCTCCATCTAATATTTGCTGTTCAATGCAAGTAATGTGACATCTGAGTAGACTAATGTGGGAATTGAACTGCTTTTTTTATCCTAATGAAGTGGAAAACAACAAATTAAGTTGCTTAATTAATCATTCAATGGCTCAGTTCTGAGCATTATTATATGTGCCGTCAGTCATCCCTGTTTAATCAGTCTGGTCGTCTCATCTTCTACATCAGATGGGGTCCCTTCATCTAGGCTTTAATGTTCAATGGAGGTGACATTAGATCTGAGTGGACATGTCAGAATCAAACCCTTTTTCTGTTTGAATTATTATATCAACTTCAAATCAGCATGATTATTTTTACCATTATTGAATCATTTTTCTGTTCATTAGTGTAATATTCAACTCCATATGCTGGAGGGCCATGGTATGTCGTACCGGTTGGTATCAGTGCATATCGGGCGCACCATACCATACCATACCGGTACCGAATCGGTAAGCGGTATGGGAGGCGTATGTTGATGTATCTTATGTTTTTTCTTTCTTTTCTCCCTTTCAATTTTTCCTTCTTTTCCATGGTTTGCATTGCTTTTGCTTTTCTTCCTCAGGGATGATTGCTTGCATTCACATACCGCCTTTGCATGACTTTCTTTTTGAAACATTTGCAATTTAGTAATTTTTTTAATCATATTCATTGAAAACTTGGTCTAAAGTTTATTTCTTTATGAGATTTTACTTATTTGTCCACATCAAAGTCATGAGGAATGCATGTTCTTTATTTGAGGAAATTTAGCAATTGGTTTAAGTATGACCTGCCCCTCTATTTTCATGAATTCTACATCAACAATACATATGAAAAGGTTGTCTGTTAATTCTGTAAATTAACAAGGCTTCATCTCACAGTCAATCAGATGCTTCTATATTAGCAGGAAAGATTCTGAAGGTTCTTTATTGTTTTTTTTTTTGCCGAAATAGTCGCCGGTTCTTGTTTGGTTCAAGGAGAGTGCATGTTCAGACTGGATCTTAACTAAACATACCATCTTCTTTTAAATAATCTAATCTTAATATTATTACTTCAGTTTTGTAGTGGTTGAAGCTCATTTTATTATTTCTTTCCAATATGTTATATCTGCAGCCTGCTCTTTATTATGATCAATTCAATTTTATGTCATCATCATCCAAGTCATTTCCACTTTAAGTGCACAAATTATAATGACATATTTTGCTCTTGAATTGCAGACTTGCCCACTTTTGCTTCGAGTTTTCACTAAGGTAAGCACAAGTTTGACCACCATATCTGCGTTGATAATTTTTTAGCAATTGTTCAAATATTCTCTTCTGCTGGAATTCATTATGCTTTTAGGTTTTCTGTCATGTTTCTATTTTTCATATTGTTCGAATATTCTTTATTGCTGGATCTCTAAGATACTAGTGGAACAGCATTCAAAGCCAAGGACCAGCACAACTAACCCTACAGAAAACAAGTTCTTGTCAGTCTCCGTCAGAGCAGAGTCAAAAAAAAAGCTTGTCACCCCTCACTTGGTCTCCAATTTATACCATTTTTGTTAGTTTATGCTCCAGATTTAGTTAAATGAATTAGCTGACTTGGGTAGGCCCTCCTTAATGGGTATTTATTCTTTAGCAACCAATGTAACTGAGTCATGATGTTATGAAGGCCTTACTGAAATAAAGAAGAAGGTCAGGACTGCAAGGTGCTTCTTCCCTTCTTCCCTCATCCACCTCAATTTATCTTCCCTCTTGTTTTACCTTTTCTTCTTTTTTCCCTACCTCTGAGACATCCTCTTCTTCCTTATTTGAGCCTTCCTTACCAATTCATTTTCTTCAGCTGTTATGTACTGCAATGGATTCAGATATGCCCAGATCTAATTGCATAATGGCAACCAAAAAATTTGGCAGTTTTCATTTGCTTTCATGGTAATATAGATCGAGATTGAGGTTTGTAAAGTTTTATGACCTGAATTTCAACTTTATGTGCATTTCTCTTTCTTCTGTCTTTTATGTCAATTAGAGTTTCTTTGGAATATAATGCAGTTATCAACTGTTGATATCCTCAGAAAGGAATATCACTTGCTATTTTGTTGAATTGAGGTTTGTAAAGTTTTATGACCTGAATTTCAACTTTATGTGCATTTATCTTTCTTCTGTCTTTTATGTCAATTAGAGTTTCTTTGGAATATAATGCAGTTACCAACTGTTGATATCCTCAGAAAGGAATATCACTTGCTAATTTGTTGAAAATTAAGGGTATGAATATACCAAGTGTATGACATATCATATTTGTACCTTTTTTTTGGTGACATGAGAAAAAATCTTTGGACCAGTTATAGATAAGTTAATATTTTCCATGTTGCATAGGTTTAGTAGTTATTGTTAGTCTATTGTTTTTCCTATAAATTGTATCTGAATAAAACTAGGTCCTTATTTTGTTGATATACAGAATGGGCTTTGCAATTAAGCTTTTTATTTATTTAGATATTGATTTATTTACTACTTACACTTTATGTGCAAATGTATGTGGATGAAGGAAAAAAAACATTTTCATAGTGACAGTGCAAAATCTTTGAGATGATGATTAGAGAAATGATTTAAAAACCCCCAAATCCACCTCAAAATATTATTTAATTGAAACTGTTCTTTATTTTCCTATTTGTTGCTGGAAATGTGTATAATTGATAATAAAAACAGTTATAAGATGCCTCCTTGATATAGATTTGAAATATGTTAGTAATCTATTTATATACGGTAATCTTTCTGGCACAACCCAACAATGTGCAAATTTGTGATGTCACTATTTGATGCAAGGTGTAGCACCTTGTGGTCCCAATAATGTGCCTCAATATTTTTATATCAATATCATACTTTTGACTGACGTGGTGTCTAAATAAATATTCATGTTTTTTTGGTTTATTTGAAGAATTATTAATGGGAATTACTCATGCTGTTCCGGTTGAACATTAATTTAAAAAATTGTTATTAGGAATGGTTATGTAGGGAGGAATTACGACAAGGAGAAAGCTATATGGCTAGCCAGTTACCAGACTAGCTCCCAATTCAATGTGTTTCTTGACATGGCGCTCATGAATGACCTAACTCCCTCAAAGTCAAACGGAAGCTCTCTGAATCATGCTAATTTCCCATTCCATGTTGGATTGGAAACTATTTTGGCAACTATTTGAGCCATGTAGCAGTGCTCTTACAACGAAGAGTAATTAAGCTGCCAGTTCTTAGTAACTGAACTCCTAGAAATCCTGTTGGTAATATGAGCCACTTTAATGTTGAACTATTGCTGCTCAAGAACTCTTTTCATGCATGAGAAAAAGAGTTAAAAAGTTTCTTAGAGATTGAGGGGCAATAGTTTTTAAATCTATCTTTTCAATATTATTAGTTCATGAGGTGATACTGATGATTGGGTTAATCTGGTAATAGGTTAATAATTAATTCTTAGGGTTAATAGTTAATTAATTAGGTTTTAGAGAAACTCTTAGTTCCGTCAGTTCAAACACTTTCCAAGTAATGTAAGGAAGAGGAAAAAGATAACATTGCATAAATAAACAGGTTCCTACTAAGAAATATCTAAAAAGATTGAAGATAATGAGAGAAGGTTCAGAGTTCAAGCTATCAATGGAACAACAGCAGTGATATATTCAAATCAATACACAAGTGACAAACAAAAGATAAAAATAAAAAATAAATAAAAAATATATACATGCCTCTTCATGCTTTCTGGATTCTGTGCCTCTTTTTCATTTTCACCATTCTGGGGAATCTGGATTAGCTGTAAGAGCTTTTTGAGGAAAGATATAAGGTCGAAGTGGAACAAAGCCAATGGTAATCCAATATTATACTACATAGTAAATTAAAAAGAGTGCATGAAAATCTGTGTAAAAATACTATAGCTTGAGATGAGAGAGTTAAGAATTTGAAGTAAATAGGAAATTGTGGTTTTGTTTAAAGAGCTGAAATGATCCAAGCAGAATTTAAGGGCCATGATTCTTTCTTGACTAAAAGTTTTTCTCAAATCTAATCTTAAACCAATGCATGAGATGTATTACCATTTATGGACTTGTTGATCCAGCATTGGAGGTTGTAATTACAATCCCTATTAAACTGGAGAATATTTGTAGGGTTGATGGTATTGGGAGAATACTTGTACAGTCAATATTAACTTAATAAGATTCAAGAGCTATATATGGTCTAAATTGACTAACAAAATCCAAAGGCCGCGATCGCTTCTGGACAAAAATTTATTATGCTTTTGTTTTATGGTGTAAATTTGCTCTTTTGCTTTTTTCATGGAACCAATTGCTAGTTGAGCTTTAGTGGTGTTTAAGGGCATGATTAAGTGTAGGCTACCATATAATTGTTAGGAATACCGTTTCATCTACCAATTTAACAGTACCATTTGATCTAACAAAGTAGGATAGGTTGACATTTGCAGCCAACTACCTAGAGACTTGGTACTTTTTTTTGATTAAAGTTTTTTAATTGAACTGGCATTATCAACTAGGCACTTAACATGAAATATGTTAAAATGTGGTGCAACTACAAGCAAGGACATACAGTTAAAGATATGTTTTGTTGAAATGTGCTGTTTGTAGGAATCTCACAGATCCCACGCGTGGCAGAGAGGCAATTCAAATGCAATATAGGTCTCTGAATGTGGTTCTCCTTTCCACACTAAAAGAAATCCTTTTGCCATATATTGTTGCATTATCTGTTGGTTTTAAGTGGTAGGATGATATTTTTGCAGTCCATGTGTACTATAATTGTAGAATACCAGAGCTTGCCCTAAATAGAAATGATTGGCAGTTGAGCATTCATAATCCAAAATAGATAGGAGAAGGCTTGCTGGTTGTGTTTATGGTAGTCCATTTGTATGGTACCCATCCCAGTGAAGGACCACATCTACTGGAAATCAGAATGTCTTGTTTGCTTGGTCTATTATTCAAGGAAAAAATGTCATCTGCACTGTTTACCTGAAGGAAACTTGACATGGTTTGAGTTCTTAGTACAAGAAACTCATTGAAGATAATTCGAAGTTTTCATTACAAAGTTAGTAAATCATACGAACATGATTTTTTTGTCTAATCAGTTAATACCATTATCATGTTATTGCTCACTAAGTATCCTAAATTAACAGTTCTATGGTATTCATAGTCAATGCAATCCAACATCAATGGTACTTCAAGAATCACGTTATACTGTATTTTGTTGTCTGATGTGAATGGTGCAATGCCTCATCATCATGAAACCTAGGTATCTTGGATTATGCTACAATAGACAGAAATGCATAGCGATTCAGAATGGTGCAATAGTTATGTTTAGAGCGAAAACTTCTTAGGATTACATCTTTTCTATCAGACTGTGGTTTGGAATTATATGTTTGGACTAGTATTTATGTTCTGAATAATACTGGAAATGGATTCGTTATATTGCTGTAGAACATGCTTGTTCATCATTAAGAAGTCAATAAGACTACATAAAGTATTTATTGAGAATTTGCATATTTTAATTTGTTGACGTGCAAAACATCAGCTGATATGATTTAATATCTTATTTTTTCTTGAAGCCCTAACTTGATCAATATGTATGATACACGATGTTTCAAAATCTGGCATGATCTTCCAAATTCTAAATATGTTGCCTGGAAATTTCCTTCAGACATCCTTTTCCTCTTGTTTTAAGTTCATTACCTTTCATTAACAAAATCATGCTTATTTCTAGTGCATCTAGTGTGATCTGTACTGTTAATTCTTCACATATTCTCTTTTTCCAAATTAAACATCTATATCATCATAACTCTCATACAATTCTTACAAAGTTGAAGGGCTGCAAAATAAGAGATCATAAAGAGTTATTCATCTTAATAATACTCCTCCACAATGCTTGGCTATGTATTCCTGATGTTTTCAATTGCTCATTTTGCCAGTATGACCTCAATTGGGTGACAGTGATGGGACATGCACAAGCAATAGTCTCATTAGGTCATTGGCCTATACCTGATAAAGAATGTTTCCAGTAATACATCATTGCACCCTGTTTCAATACAGTGGAAAGTATTTGTACAACATCTTAATCGCATTATCTGAAATTGCTTCTGGATTTCACCAGCCTACATATACCAAAACTGTTGTTTTAACTCGGCCAGTCAAGGTGCTTCTGTTGTAGATTTGTCACTTGTAGGATGATATACTTCGTCAATTATTTTGTTAATGGTTTGTCATTATTTGACCACCTTTTTCTCTTTCTCCTTATATAGATACTCATATACCTGACGTATCAGCATCTTGTTTCACTCTCATGATTGCGTAACTTGTCTTAGCAATATTATTATGGCCCATGCGTGGAAGTCATAATTTTTTTTGTCTTTACAGATTGGTGGCCATCATCCCAATGAAGACTTTGCTGTGAGAGGAAAGGAGCCAAAAGATGAGGTTCAGATATATACATGGAAGGATGCATCGCTGCGCGAACTCACTGACCTCGTAATGAATTCTTAGAAACCCTTTTCTGGTAGCTAAGCTTTGTCAATAACATGCTTATTGTCATTGCTATCATTTTATAGGTCAAAGAGGTTGTTCCTGCAGCAAGGAAAAGAGATTCAAAGCTCTCATTTGCATTTGTATATCCTGACAAGAATGGTCGTTTTGTTGTGAGGCCGGTAAGAGCTAATTAAGATGAAACATTCATTTATACCTTCTCTTTTTAGAGGATAAACAACTTTTGTACAAATGCATATGGAGTAATAGGTGAAATTCCTTTGTGTGTTTTGCTTTGGAACTTGGGCAGTAAGACTGTAGTCCGTTATTTTAGTTAACATAATTTAAGTTATGAAATTTTGATAGGAACCTAGGATAGATAGTCCTTCGATGTGACCAACTCTACTAAAACACAAAATGTATAATTTGATTCTAGTTACTTTATAATGATGTTGCTGGTTTCATTCCACTTGTATCTGTATACCATCTATCTAAAGGAAATGAGTGTGGATTCTTTGCGGACACTAACATGTGGCATCTTCTGTGTCCCAACAATGGCGGCTGCACAGTGCAAATGGAACAGCATGAAACCTGGGGCACCTCGCCCCCACCACTGCTGATAAATCCAAATATTTCCACTTGCAATTGATTTATCATCAAATGCCAAACAAAGAACCAATCAGTGTACCAGATTTATTAAGTATCTAATCCTTCATAATTGTTCATATTCAGATCTTGTTTGCCAACTTTAACTTGCTTATTGCAAATGAAAAATGCAGGAGCTATAATTTCCACCATCAAATTCATATATTGTACATCTACACGGTTGATCCCTCTTTTTCATCCTTTTTTTTGCCACCTAAAGCTACCTCTTTCTTATTCTAATTATAGTACTTTTTTCCTGTTGTTTGGATATAGTGCTGTAGAAGAAATTGTTGATCCATTTACTAGATCAGTATATGAAATGTTTGTTTAAAGGAGAAAATGAGACCCTTAAAGTTTAGTACTCATTATGTTATTATTTCTACAATTATAGTGGTTAGTGGAAGCTCGTTGGTGTAAGGATTCTGCCCTCATTTGATTCCATTTTTCACACATTTACAAAAATACCCTTTATGAGAAAGACTACATTTTTTTTCTTTAAGATTTGTTCTCCTTCCTTTTTATGAGCCGCTGCACTCCTCTCTCTCTCTCTCTCCCTCTCTCTTTCAATATCACAAAATTTATGCTCTGTTTTTCTTTCCTCTTCCACTTCACACACAAAGTGCATGCATCAGGACTTCTAAATACTAGTTTATTTTGATCTCATGGAGCATTCCAGATTATCTGGGTGTGAGGTTCTATTTGGTGTTTCTTTTTGTGCCAAAAGAAAAGGAACTTTGATCACCAAAGCCAATGTGTTACCCACAAAGCATCTGCATCATGTCTGCTAATACTAGTTTATTTTGATCTCATTCTAGACCACTTTTGGTATGGACAAGTGGCAATTGGCCTGCTAAATACTAGTTTATTTTGATCTCATTCTAGAGCACTTTTGGAATGGACGAGTGGCAATTGGCCTCATCCATTCCATTCATTACTGCCAATCTATTTCCCCAATTTCTTTTTTGTTCTATTAATGAAATTTGGTATTCTAGGCAAGGTAAATGGCCTGGCACACCACACCATTCCATCCGAGACTGGCATGATATCTTCAGCTGCATTCTATTATTCCTAGAAGTGGCATTCATTGTGTCAATGGCTATCTGAAAGTATCACACAGGAAAAATATCTTCGAAAATTCTATTTTTCCTATCTAAACCAAGGCTTAGTATGTGAACAAGTTTCAAATATCGAAACTTTTAGACAAGCATGTTTCTTTCAATAAACCTACCAAAGAAAAATAAACTATATCAACAAATCTGGCACACATGTTAACATCAAGTCAATTTTGATCAAAATATTTTTGCATTGCAAAAAGAAAAATAATCACATAAAACATAAATAAAGATAGAGGCATGCAAAAGGGAATTATAAGTCACTATAGCCCTCATTACATTATTGTTGGTCTCAGTAACTAGAATCAATCCTTGTCTCGTTGTATACAACATCTGGCAGTAGTGGTCATGGCCAGCTCAAGCTTGTCATGCAGGAGTTGCGACTCACATGACTTTAATGCTTTGGAATTGATGGAGACTTTATTTATGTTGCATGCAATATTGTGAAAATCATTAAACATGTAATGCAACATATTGGCTTTGGTGAGTATGCCTTCAAAATAAACAATTACAAAATCTGGAGGAAAAATACAAACTTGCAAAAATGCTAGCTAAGCTGTTGATTGCTGCAACCAATGGAACCCAAGGGTCTACAGCAATAAACGCAGATTTAACTTTTTTTCTAGGAGAAAGAACACAAATTTTACATTACTAAGCTCAAACTAGTCAATTGGTTTTTTATGTTTTTACAATTGGCTGTTGAAAACATATTGTGAAATGGTAAAAACCCGATTGACTATTTTAAGCTTAATAATGTTAAATTTGTGTTCATTGCTATACCCTGTTGGTCTTTAATATACTTTTTTGCCATTTCACAATTGGCTGTCAATTGCATCTGGAATATTATGTGATAGGCATGTATCTTGGAGGCTCAAAGAAAAATTTTATAGAACAACAGTATGGCCTGCCACATTGTATGGTTCAGAGTGCCGGATACTAAAAAAGGGACATAAAACCAAGCTGAATGTAGCAGAAATGTGAATGTAGGATGGTTGCATGGTAAAACAAGAAATGATAAATAAAACATGAATATATTAGAGGTGCTATCGGAGTTGCACAAATTAAGGACCAAAGTGATGGAAAATTAATTGAGATAGTATAGACATGTACTACATAGATCTGGGGAGTCTACAACAAGCGAGGGTACTTTGGTTTGTGTTAAAGGTGGTAAGAAAAGGAGAAGACCTAAGGTATTAAGGTTGTGTGGAAAAATATGGAGAAACTTGGAACAACATCAAAGGTGGTGAAGGAGGATTCATAAAACTGACTTTAAATAGTTGAGAAAAGGCTAGATGGTTATAGTTATATAATTAGCTGTCGAACTAATGAACCCTCCACTTTTTTCATCTTGTCTTGGCATTAACATTGGCTTAATTTTTATCTAATCAAAGTCAGACAATATTGTCCACATGGATTAAGGAGGTTGACATGTAAACCTAATCTGCCTCTTCATTTGTTCCATGGTCCTGTTTTCTGTTGCATTACTATCATGCTAGAGAAAAATCCTGTATCAATCAGAAATATACCCTTTTCATAACTAAAAATGAACCTTGCATGCATGCACATGGTATCATTGCTTATAAAGCTTTCGTTTTTCTCCTTTTTTTTTCTCATTTTGAAGGTGGGGATGACCTATTCATATGGAAATGGGAGACGAATGGATGATGTGAAGACACTAGCAGAACTGAGCTTTCAGGTAGGTATCAGATTGAAAATTGTAATGCCACTCTGAGTAAATTTAGATGTTTCTCTGATTATTTCACTTTTTCTTTTTTAAGATTGGAGACTACTTGAGTGTTGCGATCCTCTAGAGATGGGCATAATCAAAGAGTGGAAATATCTGCTGATGGTAAGGCATGGTTTGTTCCAGATGACAACTGTTTTGTATGAATTGCTGGCAAGGACCATATATGTTATTAGTCTGAACGAGCACACCAGACTGATTAATCTAGCATGTTAAATTTGTTTTTAAACTTAGAAGTATTTTACAAGTGTTTGGCTTTTTAAGTAATCTTGTGTTACCATGTGTTTAACTTCAACTTCTGTTGAATGGGGAAGGGGGTCAAATTATATATATATAAACAAAGGAGCTGCTCTTGAGTGAGAAAAAAAGAGCTCAAATTGCAACAAGAATGTTAAGTGGATACATACCCAACATCAACCCTCAAAACATGTGGGTGGCATTATTGCTCATGATTTGTTTCACATGAACGTAATCTGCAAGTGACCATGCAATCTAATCATGCCGATGGCTATAACATATTGAAAAACGCGGGTATAGTATAACATTACTGAACAGCGACCTTGCTCATCTTGAAAGAATGAAAGCAAGCCTTCTTGAAGTTGGTCGAACACGGGTACAAAGTTGTGGCCGCAGGTTAATCAAAGCCTAAAAATGCTCTTGCATGGCCTGACATGATGGTTTTGAAGGTTGTAGTTGACTAATATGGTCATATGTTCTGTAAATTCCATGCAGATATTGTCGATGACTTTGTAAGTGCGGGAAATTATTCATTTCCAATTATAGGACAGTTCTTTCAGGCTTGTTCAACAGATGGAAGTTAAACATACTTGATTGCTTCTGTGCAATATGTTAGACTGCAGCAGTCATCAATTATAATATCAGAGCCAAATTTCAAGTCTCTGATATTATAATTCCAAGGCATTCTCGAGTATGAAAATAAGAGCTACTAGGCTTTGCCAGCCTCCTCAGGTGCTGTGTTACTCGCGACCATAAAATTAGTAAATGATGTTGTATGTTTATTTCATACCATATGTTCTGTTGAATTTTATATTTCAATCCCATTAATCCAGGTTGCAGCAGTGGTGAAATCACCTTCCAAAACGATCTTTACTGGCTTATGAACTTGTGAAGCTTTCGTCGATCCATGCGCAGCATGGATCCATCAAAATTGATCTTAAGAGAATCTGGTTGTGAGGGCTTCCAAGTGACAGTGATTCAATGCAGAGGAATCCTGCAGTCCCAGATGCTGGCACCTCTCAAGTTTGCTATTTTGATGGGCATTAGAATTTTGGAGCAAGCGATTGTGCTCTATAAACTTGTTGCATAGGTTCCATTATATCCTGCTGAAAAAGCTCCGCATTCCTTTCCCTTCCACGGCAACCAAAGAACTATTCCAGTGCAGTTTGAGATGAGCTCGTCTGTGTGGACACTGCATTGGACAATAAGAACTCGATGGCTTGTCGACATGCTGTAAGTGTGACATAGAAGAGTCCTTTATTAGCGACCATACCATGGTTGACCTGCTCTATTATTTCATTTACTAAATGAAATCCAAGTGATTTCAAAAAATAAAAATCCAATTGCAAGGATTTTTACTAAATGAAATCCAATTGCAAGGATCACCATCCTTGCAATTGTAGCTACTTGCTAGGAGGAGGAAAGAGATAGAATACAGGGAAACAACCAAACATCAGATCAGAATTTGAAGATGGCAGCTATAAGTACCATCTAGAGCTGCTAGTCTAGGGGCTGGGTTTAGGTTGGTTTGAATGTCACTGTTGGATTAGTTTTAGCTGTATCCAACCCAAAGCTAAATTATAATAAATTCAGACCCAAATCCAATTCACATCCCTGTAACCAATACCCAATAGTAGACTCGAAAAATAGGTGGATAATTTTTTTATCTAAATTGACTTTACCTTAGCTAGAATGTGATGTAAAACAACATGGCTATAAGCATAGATCGATGACGAGATGAGGAGCAGAAATCATTGATTTACTTCCTTGTTTGTCTCACTAATTCTTTCACTAGTATAGCCATCAGTACTTTCACCTCGATAGGAAGCATAAGGAATTTGAGGATATCTTGAAAAGGAAAGAAAAATGAAAATTACTGTTCAATTGGCACAAGGAAATAACAAGAAAAATGTTAAAATATAAACAAAGACATCCATATATGATAATGATTGGGTTGGATTTTTGAATTTGGGTATCCGTTTAACTTAGCCCAATAAAACTTTGCATCTAATTATGGAATTTATTTTCAATCCATTTCAGCTTTTAAGATACTTGGTTCTCGGGTTAAGTACGACCACGAAGCATATAAACCGAACTTTTCAACTATTTTATCTGAGTCCACTTAGACCAAGCAGTTGGATATGATCTACTATTTTGAAACTGCTTACACGCCAAAAAAATATATAATTTAGAGACCTCTAGTCTATATATCAAGTGATTAAAAAAAATGGACAATCTAAATAACATAAATTTTGAAACTCTCTTTAAAAATTCTCTATAACAATATGACACTGTCCCATATTGTACGATTCTATGGTAGCCTTTTTTTGTGTGTGTATGTGTAAAGCGGGCATTTCAGACAGTTCGAGTATGGATACACCTAATAAAGTCAGACAACAACAAATCTTAGAGTGCTTTAGGCAACTCTCTCTCTTTAGCCCACAGGGTACCCCGGAGTAACAAGCCACATAAGAAGCCACCAGTCCACAGCGCTGTTAGCCTCTCTGAATACATATCTAGCTTGAAAGGCCACACCGCCACTTACCATAGCCCAAATTTCCCGAAGTAGGGGGTGTTCCTCTCCACCGCCACTCGAGCCACACTAGATCCAGCTGATCACATTGGCCGAGTCACCTTCCAATATAATCAAGCTGGCAGCACCTAATGACAAACCTAGCAGCACCTCTCATGTCGTCGTCCAGCACGGATCCATTGAAGTTGACCTTGAGGAAACTTGAAGGTGGGGCTCCTAGGTAAAAAACTCCATAGGAGGCACTCCCTAAGCAGCATGGGGCCCCCAGGTATCCCGAGTGATTAAAGGCCTATGTGTTAAGCTTGCATGAGTGCTTTCTATTGCCTATGCTCGAGCGTGCTCTACGACGAATCTCGGGGATGGACTCCTCTCACCAAAAGTACGAGGGTTCCTTGCCAGCTAGATCTGGTAAGCTATGCAGGTCTCTCCAACAGCCATCTGGTGCATTTGGGGGGCGCCGGACCACCGCCAAATTGCATGTAGGAAAAGCCCCATCCCGTTCCATACATCCTGTGGGATCTCGACGAGCCTCCAGACCGCCCTAGCCCACACACACTGGAACACGACATGATCTACCCTCTCATCCACCCAGCAATCCAGACACTGGGGTTGAATGCCCAATCCTCTTCTGCTTAGCACCATTCTCGTCGACAGGCACTCCTAGGTCACCTTCTACAGAAATAATGCTGCCCTCGGATGGAGTTTGAAGCTCCAGATCCAAGCACAATCCATCCCAGGCCTATACTCTGGCTGAAGGGCGCGGAAGACATCTCCCACCTTGACATTAGCTCTACAAGATATGCTCCAAATCCTCACATCCAGGCCAGCACATCCCGAAATTGGGAGCGATCGAACACACTCTACAAGGTGCTTGCCAAATAACTGACCAATCCTATCGACATCCCACTTCGCCCCCTCTAGGCTAAGAAGATTGCAGATCCGGAGTCCCTCCACAGCCTCAATGCTGACCATGGTCGAACAGAGTCTCAAAGGAAGAGAATCCAGCCACGAGTCCTCCATGACATCCAAGCTGTGCCCATCGCCAATCAGCCATCTGGTATTTGCTAAGGCACTCGACCGAATCTAGTTGCCATGACCTGACTCTAGAAACTCTGCGGCTCAAGAATAAATCTCACTGCATGACGAGCAATGAGCGTCTCTTGCCTCCCTAGGAGGGATTGTACTGCAATCCTCTCTCGTGGATCGGCGTGCAAACCCGCTTCCAAGCCAACAAGTGCACCCCATAGCCACCTCCGTGCGAACCACAGAGAAAGTTCCGAAGGAGCTGCTCGACCCTCATCAGTACTGCCTTAGGAACAACGATGTTGGACATAAGATAGATTGGCATGGAACACAAAACTGACCTGACTAGCATCAACCTACCCATCATAGATAGAGATGACGCCCTCTAGCCCTCCAGCCTATCATGGACTAGTTGTACCAGCCCTGAACACTTAGACACTTGTAGCCTCCTCCTCGTGATAGGTACCCCTAGGTAGCTCCACGGCCCCTCCTGCTCTCACATCTCCAGGATCCCCTTGATCTCCCACCTCGCCCTCAACTCCGTGCTCGAGCTGAAGCAGATGGTCAATTTATGAAAGTTCACTCTCTGCCCTAAAGCCTCGCAGTAATCCGCCAGTATACCTTTAAGGGCCGGCACATCCCTCATTGTCGCCCCGGCTAGTAGGAGGCAATCATCTACAAACAAGAGGTGAGAGATTGGTCGGGCACCAGGAGCTAAAACATATGCCTCCAGCTTCCGATTTCGACAAGCTATCCGCAAGGCACATGAAAGCACATCAGAACAAATAATGAATAAGTACGGGGATAAGGGACAACCCTGCCAAAGCCCAATGGTGGACTGAAAGAACGGTGACGGTGAACCGTTGATCAGGATGGAGAAGCTCGGCCCCTGCACACAACCTTGAACCCAATCTATCTAGATCTCATGGAAGCCAAAGCTCTCCATAGCTCGCCTGAGGAAACTCCACCAAATCCTATCATAAGCTCTTTCTATGTCCATCTTGACTGCCATCCGACTCTACTTCTTCGGGCCCAGCGTAGGTCCCACATCATCTCTTGGGCCAGTATAATATTATCAGAAATACCCCTCAAAAAAGCCTCTTGCTCTTGGCAGATAATATTCAGCAATAGAGGCTTCATCCTACCTACCATAATCTTCGCCATGATTTTCTGTAGAGTGGGTACACAGGCTAATGGGCCTAAAGTGGCTAAGCTTTTGCTGCATTATGACACTTCGGTATCAGGATAATGTCGGTGGCCTTCCAGTCATCTACCATCACTGCCCTGCTGAAGAATAGCCGGATTCCCTCCACCATTGCCCTTCGAATAATGCATCAGTACCTTCGAAATAAAAATGAAGAAATCTCGTCTGGTCTAGAGGCCTTATCCTTCGCCAAGGCCTAGATAACCTCCCTCACCTTCGTATCTACTATTGGTTGAATCAAGACTGCATTCTTTGCCACTCCAACACTGACTTCTAGCCTCGGGACTTGGCCGGCTAACTCTAATCCACAGTCCTCTGTCCATCTGGATCTGAAGAAATCGACTAGGGCTTGTCTGACTACACTCTCCTCCTCCACCTGCTACCCTGCCCCGACTCTTAAGGAGTGGATCGTATTCCTCTGTCTTCTGATAATAGTCGTCCGGTGGAAGAATCTGGTATTCCGATCTTCCTCCTTCACTCACTGAATTCTAAATTTCTGTCTTCAGAAGGTCTCCTACTACCACAACAGAGAGTGATGTGTATCTAGCTGTTGCCGAAGGACCACCATGTCAGCCTCCGAGAGCTCTCCACCCCTATCCTCTCTCCCCTAAAGATCAGCAATCGTGGCCTCCACCTCCTCCAATCTTCTAAAGATATTGCCCACTACCTCCTAAGTCCATCGATGGAGTCATCGCTTGGTTAGCTCCAACTTGCGCGACACCTTCTGTATAGCATTGCCTCGTACCGGCACCCTTACGCCTCTTGAACAATGTCCCAAGACTGGCACACTTTCTCAAAACAGAATGGGTTGTAGTGACTGGAGCGAGAAGCTGTAGAAATCAATAGAGGATAGTGATCCGAAGCTATCTGGGGTAAGTGACAAACCTGGTAGGTAGGGAAAAGGAGGACCCGGCACAGAGACGCGACGATCCTATCAATCCACTCCCACACCCTGGATCTATCGGACTGGTTGTTGCACCAGATGAATCTCGGCCCCAAGAAATCGAGATCCACTAATCTATTCCTCGACAAGAAGTCCCGAAACTCCCTTTGTCCATTGAGTAGGTGTAAGCCCTGCCACCCCTTTTCTCATTGGGCCCCTGGATACAGTTGAAGTCATCCACCACTCCTATCAGAATGCCCTGGAAAACCATGTAAGTGATCTTATTCTAGAAAACTCTCCTTACTCTATAGTCAGTACTAGCATACACACCACATAAGACCCATGGAGCTTCATTAGGTTCTAAAATAACCATTACAACCTGTTGTAAGCAGTTGCGGAAAACATCCATAGTGGCTACTCCCTGCTTCCACAACACCAAGATGCCTCCAGCCAATCCTTGGAACTCCATTGTAAAGGACTCCCAATCAGCTGCCAAGCGATGCTGCACTCGACGGAGACCGTCTCCAGACAATCGTGTCTCACATATGAAGCAAATTTTCTGGTCATTCACCTAGGTCAGTCTCCTAAATGAAAACATGAAGGAAGGCTTGGCTGCCCCCCTACAATTCTATGTTAGAATATTCATGGTGCACTACCTTGATGAATGGGCCCTGATTGTAACCCCTAGAGCCTCAGGGTCCTCCAATCCATCGTGGGCCGGCCCAACTCGCTGCTCACTTTCTTCGCTCACGCTCGATACCACCCTCATCACTGCAGCCTTCCCCCATTGCACAACAGTGGGGTGACCCATGACCACCATCGCCCTGCTCATAGCCTCCCTGCCGGCAGCCACCACAGCCACAACCCGCCGCTTGCACCGCTGCCCCTGAGTCACCCGGCTCACCTGGGCCACTGCAACCCTGCTTCCGGGCAACACGAACCCTCCCACGTCTGGCCCCTCCACTAGGCTGCTCTCCGGCACAGCCTGGGAGGGATTGGGGAAGCCGACGCTAGGGTCCTGCCTAGACCCGCATTTGCTGTGGGCGGATCTAGCAGCTCCACCTCTCTCGAGCCTCGGTCGGGTCTCGCTTTGCTGGACATGGGCGACACTCCTAGGTCAACCCCGGGTAGGCCCTCTTGGAGGCTCTTAGCAGGCCAACCTTGGGCATTGGGGCC
This sequence comes from Phoenix dactylifera, assembly GCF_051530095.1. Classification (NCBI taxonomy): domain Eukaryota; kingdom Viridiplantae; phylum Streptophyta; class Magnoliopsida; order Arecales; family Arecaceae; genus Phoenix; species Phoenix dactylifera. Next base: position 2,509,773 of record NC_143205.1, on the reverse strand, counting down.
GGTCGCCTCGGGCACACTGGCCGCGCCCGAGCTTTTCTTTAGAGAGGCCCGACCCACACTCTCGGGCCACCATCCTGCAGCCTGGCCCAGCCTAGGCTTGATGTTGGGCTTCTGGGCCTCTTGTTGGACTGGCCTGACCGCGTCAACCATTTGGATCTCTAGGTCGGCCCAGTTGTCCCCAGCTCCTTCACCAAGTCGACCAGGCCTGTAAGTGGGTCAAAGCCAGTGCCAACTTGGCTCCTTTCTCGCAACGACCCAAAGTTGGACCCGGAGTCACCACCCTCCCCGACTGAGAGCTCCTTTGGTGGCGACCGCCGACGAGCCACCTTCGTCGGCTTCTGCCAGCCGTCTGAGTCCGACGGAGACTCGAGTGAACTCGGCTGGCCCACCGATGATTGCGGCCAAGACAACGACGACTCAGGCATAGACTCGGTCGTCTTCCCCGGCTACGGCGGTCCCCTCACTGCTCGCGACGGCCTAATCCACATTGCCATCAGAGGCCGAAGAACGGCCTTCGGATCTCCTCCCCCGAACTGGACTTCAGCCCACCGAGGTCACCCCCTGTCTCCACCACCATGGGAGGGGTGGGCCTCTGTCAACCTCGCCCCTCCTCCGCCTATGTTGGAGCTGGAAATCGACACACTGCCTCCAGGTGCCCATCCTCCAAGATATTTTCGTAGACGAAGGGTTGCCACAACACCCTCGTCTTTTTCTTGATCTAAACACCAGGGAGCAGCGATGTGGCGGCGTTGATGTCCACCTTCACCCAGGTGAAACCCATCACCCACTGCTACTCCGTTACTCTGTCGATAGCGAGCGACTGACCAGCCATCGCAGCTATCTGAAGGATGGTCTCACTAGATCAGTGCTCCATCAGCAGTTGGGGGAGCCGGAACCACACCACTATCGTCTTTATGGCGCCCAACCCCGACACGAAGTCGGGCACCAACGGCCCCCCACCACCAACGGCCCGCCAGTGAGGGCCCGATCCCGATGTGATCGTCGACGAGAGGCACCACCACCACCTCTGCTTCCATCTTCCCTCGAGCCGCTACGTCCTTGGATACAGTCTGCCAGCACCAGGCGACCGAGGCTATGGACCACCACCACTAGGCCATCCCACTCCCACCGTGATGCCTCTATTGGTTCTTCCGGTAGCTCTAGGATGACCAAGAACATTTGCCGAAGCTTTTCTACCTCTGAGACTGAGGCCAATGGGTCGCCCAGACCCCGGGCTTCGCCTGAGCCATCGGTTTCTCACCGCATGCCGGCTGCGCCTATCCCTTGCCCATGGCATCTGCCACAGCCATCTTGCCAAAGTTGCTTTCTTTTCCATCTCCGTCGTGCACGATTTTTGGCGCAATCGCCCCTATAAGCGAACTAGTCATTACTCTGCTCCTCTATATTCTATGGTAGCCTTTATACAACTATGAACGAACCTATTAGAAGCTGTTACAACATTAGTGGATATGTGGGAAGTTTGAGAGAAGATTGGAACGACTGTGGTTGGATCAAGATTATAGTTGATAAAACTCCAGCTAGTTATCCTAATTTAGTTTTTTTGTTTTTTTTTTATAAAAAAATTGCTTTCTACTTCTAGATTAGCCATCTACTAGAATTATTTTTATTTTCTTAGGGTCACAATTTATTTTAAAACTTAAAATATTTTATATTACTATTTTGTAACATCAGAAAATTCCAATTCCTATCCGAGGTGCATTGAGGGCTTGTTTAGGTCCTAGTTGGATTCCTTTGTAGTTTGAACCCTAATCGGTTCTGCAACCAAATATGGCAAACTCTTTTGCTTCCACGAGCTTACCCTGACTATGCACAACCGAATCCCCAGTCCTATTGGTCATGGCCTACATCAAAAGTGGTATATGCGAGAGTTCTTGTGGAGCTCTCAGCAAGCATCTAGCTTCCGACTTTTTTATACTCATCCATGAAGCAAATATTTTCCATCGGCACCCACCAACACATACAACAACAATATAAGAACTGGAATTCTTTTTCAACCTAATGTTAAATATATCCTTTCAATACCACATATGTCCTTACAACATCTTTATACTCTTTATGATTATCAAACTTCATTCCATTTGAAAATTTTAGATCCTTCAAATATGTCCAAATATTAAACTCTTCAAACTTTCAATAACTTCTTCTAACACCATAACAATCACCATTAGAATCAAAATAATTAGATTCAGGCATGTTTCCTTCTACCATATCCTTTAAGAATTGATTAAAAAGACCTAAGTGTTTGTATATGTGCATGTTTAACTTAAAATCACTATTAAAAGTTTGGATATGCATGTTTCACATCCATATCCACTAAATCACTGTCAGATTTAGCATTATTAGTATTATCATTAGCACCTATCAGATCATTATCGACATCACTGTCCATATTATTATCAGGATTATCAACATTATTATCAGCATTATTAGTATGATCAGTATTATAACTAGCACCCACATTCTCACCCATCCTAGATAGACTTGCACATTGAGTCATATCTATGACTTCAAGCATGTCCATCTGATGTTCAGTACAAAGATGCATTGTACCCCTATGGTTGACTTCACTAAATGTCTCAAAAACTTGTTGGTCATCATATAAAACTCTAAGCTATATTGGAAGTGCCTTCTTTATACAATGCACATTTGCCACATTAGTGTAAACCAACTCGTTTAACTTATTTAACTTATCAATGATTGTCTAACTTATTTAGCTTATCACTGATCCACCAACATAATCGAATGATGGATGGTTGACAAATGAGCTACCATGATGTATAATAACTATAACAACTCCATTTATTCTGCAAAGGATGAAAAATTCATGTAAACACAAATGCCATTCATATAAAATAATTCAGGAATCCTTAAATCAAACGGGTCCATCAAACCATTAGATAATGACCTATTTAACATACCAACATCGAACGTTGGATCCTAGATTAGACATAAGAGGTCCACTAAACCATTATATAACGACATTTTAAGCATATCAACATCCAATGCAGGACCCCAGACTAGACATAAGAGTTTCACTTAACCATTATATAATCACATTTTTAGCACATTAACATCCACTGTAGGACCCTAAACTAGATATAAGGGGTTCGTTGAACAATTGTACAATGACCTATTTAAATTGAAAATGCAATACTTAAGCAACTGACTGAGTACAAATTTCAATATATCAACATTGAATGAATCAGATACTTATGCCATATATAAAATTTAAATCCACCCATGTAGAAACCCTAATATCTCAAATCATAAATCTTATTTTTTAATATTGTCTCTTAGCTTTGATATTGTTGTAGCCGCCCCTTTGATTTGGAAAAATCCTCAACCACAAATATCACGATCGTCCCTTTCTTCATATTGATGGCAATTTTCCAGAAGGGCCAGGTGGGCGGAGGATTTTGTCGAGCAAGTAGCATGCTTGGTAGATGAGACTGAAATCAACATTGGAGAGGAAGCTTTAGTACTAATAGAATGTGAGAGATGGAGGACTTTAGGGCAATGTTAAATGATCATTTAAAATTATCCTATTTTAAAAGTTATTTACTTTTTAATTTGACACGTTAGCATATTTACAAGTCACATGCAATCACGTGACACTCAAAGGCGGATGGCATTAAGCTCTGTCTATGCAATTTTCTGATTTTACACAATTTTTCCACATTATTAACTAAAATGCTACATCTTGAACTTCATTGACTCGCTTTCTTGTACCCCAAAAGTTTTATAATACAAAAAAGCATTTTTCTCTTTACTTTTTTATCTTCCATAATAAAATACTAATCTCACCTTAAGGGATGAATGGTCGTTATAAGTGGGCATATTTTGCTTTGGAGGTAACAAGTATTCTTATAATTTTTGTTCTTGATAATATACTTGTAAATTGTGATGCAACATCAATAACCCAATCATTAGTACCTTCTACATTAGTGATATCTCCATGTCTTCTACATTTCTCATTCCAACTTAGATAATCTTTAAAAATTTTACAATCCAAAGATTTGGATACATCTCTTGCTCCTAATTGCCCTCTTGGTTCAAATATTATAACATCCTCATGGCTAATTTTAAAACATGTAATTAAGAAGTATGCGGTAGGTTGTCTAGCAAAATAGATTGTCAAGTCTCAAAAATTAACTCTATAATAATTAATTGCAACCATAGTATTACGTCCAAATATTGGATAATGTTACTCTAAAGGTAGTCCATATAAAGGAGATCAAATTGATCGTATGGATTCACCATGTATTCTATCAAATTTTTTATTATAAAAGAAGTAATCAAAGTCTCCTTAAATTCAAAATCTTCAAAAAGAGCAGGGTTTGACGAAATCCCTAAAGAGTCCGTCAACTAACATGATCTGATTCCCAAACTATTACACCTCCATCTAAATAAATGATCTTAGTGTCTAATTAGACTTATCCAAACCTAATTTGATCAATTTTCCGCATATGCAAATTGATTAGCCCCACTTTCGAGTATAAATTTAATAATTTTTGAAACTAGATCAAACAAAATCATATTAGATTGAAAATTGAAAAGTGGCCTCCCCCACAGCTTTAGTGTCCAGCTAAAATTTCACATTTTTTAGACATTTCTACTCCTACTAGCAAAAATCACCAAAAAAACCTAAAAATCCTTCCAAAAATTATAAAACAATAAACAAAATAGGGAGAATATCAAACAAATATGATATTTTTGTGCAATAATTAATTTTTCTTTTTAAAGTTCAAAGAAAGAAAAACATCTAGCTATTAAATCTAGAAGAGGATCCGATTTACTGAACAAAGCCTTGATCTATAGCTCTCTTCTTAAGCCAATAATTGATTACCACCTGGCATCATCTTTACCCCTCTCCAATTTAAAAAATTTCAAATGCCACAATTCATTCTTCCCTCCTTCAGCTCTAAATACCCTCTTTGAGGAGAGAATCAGACCACTCTCATATTCTTTGACTCTTTGCTTAGTCTCTTCTAGTTCTTTGATCCCTCCTCTTAACTCAAGCTTAGGTTTCACTTTCCTTTAGCTTCCCCTCTTCTTTCTTCTACCTTAATTTTCTAAGATTAAGATCTTCCAAACCTAAAGAGCAACCCCTACCTAAGATCTAGGAAGGCTTAAAGCAAAAAAAAGTCCAAGCTAGGAAAATCTCTCTAGGATCTTCTCCAAATAGAAGGAAGCAAGTTGAATTGTGCCGATCAACCATTAAAGAAGCTCCATTTCCTTTTCAACTTGCGTTTTCTTTACTTTGGTCTTATGATCTTAAGCAATAACATGTAATTGACTTGAAATGAATGAAATTTCTTTCTCCTAAATGATATAATTACTTGTGTTTCTTTTTTCTTGCCTATTTTAGCTTAATGCATAGATTTTTATTTTTTTTCCTGGAAATGTAAGTGACTATTTAGGATTCAAGACCCTTGATCTAATCTCTTAAAATGTCTTTGTGCTATCTAAAGCCTAATTATAGTATTTTAGGATGTGCACGACTGGGGAGGACTAAACTTTCGTTTTCTAGAACTCCGGCAAGCCACCACGCACCTATACATGGCTTAAGCCCTTTCTACATAAGGAGTATAAGACTATGCCTCCATGCCTAGGATTAGAAAAGGTGCCTCACCTTTAGGCCCTCCCAGGTAGTACTCTCAATATTTATTTAAGCTCGAGGTCCATTAGTCATCCTTACCCATCTTTTTCTTTTAGTTTTCCAACTTTTTCTTGCCTTACATCCCGAACCATTGTCATGGCCTCCTCTAAAGTTGATCACATTGATCTAGCTTCTCTAATAGAAAATCTGACTTGAAAATTGAAAGATTACATATATAGTTTGGATTCACTATTGTTTGGGCTTATTATTTTGTGTTGATTTTTTAGTTTCTTACTTCTTCTCCTTTACTTGTTTTTGTTCTTATTACACATCAAAACACCAGAAATAGATTTTAAAAACGTTCAAAAGAGGTTGGATGAAGCTTTGCCCAAAAATCAACACAATTTACTTAGACTCAAGCTCGAAATTCATGCCTACTTTTCAGGCCCAAGCCATGCCCTCACTCATGCTTCAAGTTTTGGGCCAAGCCTTGGGCTTCTTAAATATAAATAACTAAGAATTTTAAAGCAATTTTAATACTCAATAACTAAAATTATATACTCTAAGATTACGGATCTTCTACCATTAAGTTTATGTATTAACAAAACCTAAGCTTTAGTCATAAAAGCCTAGGATTTAAAATAACTAGGCCAAGTTGGCTCGAGGCCGATTTTAATCCCTAACTCGGCCTATTTAATAAACAAGCTTATTTTCTAAGCTTGGCCTGGCCTGCTGAGCCTAAAATCTTAGCCCAAGCTCAACCAAAAGGCTTCATGCTTGAGTTGGCTGTACAGGCCTCCCATCCCATGAACCGACCTAGTTGGTTAGATCAGGCATGCTTGACCCAAGTCAAACCCAATCTTATATCATGATTTTAAACCCGATCCCAATCCACGAGTTGATTAGGTCAAGTCGAATAGGTTGAGTTAGGTCCATGAGAATGATTTTAGACCCAATGGTAGAGGTGTGCAAAACACTAACCAAACCATAAATGCAAACCAAACTAGCCACTTTGGTTAAATTTAAATCATTTTTCTATAATCAGTTTAATTTTAATTTTAAAAAATTTCAAACTAAAATATTCCATTTGGTTTTGGTTCAGATTTTTAGAAAACCAACCCAAAACGAAAAACTAATATAATACATACATACATACATACATACGTATGCATACATACATACATACACATATATATATATATATATATATATATATATATGTATATGTATGTATATATATATATATGTATATGTATATGTATATGTATATATATGCCTATGTGTTTGTATTGTCCCTTTAGTGGTTCAACCCTAACCCATATTCTTTTTTGCAGTTCTCCTCTCCACTCGAACAACCGCCCATCAACCTCTCTCTCACCATCTCTTCTTCTCCTTTCATGTGTTTGTATTGTCACAACCATTGGAGCCCCCTCATTCCGCTAATTCAAAGATGACAGGCCAACAATGTCATTTCTCGATAGTTGGAGCGGCCATGACGTAGGGGAGATGTCTCTCTCGTACCTCATGGCATATCTTATCTCTTTCAAGCCCTCATGCCTCATTGTGTGTCTCATCTCTTTCAAGCCTCACTAATCCCTCATAAAGCTCGGCACTAGAAACCTCCTTATCGGGTCCTTACCACTTTCTTTCCTCTCTATTTTTTTAGTTTTTTTTTCTATTTTCTAATTGATGGATTGACTTCCTATTCTAATGCCTTTCTAGTGAGAAATACAATAAAGAGAGGTTTCAAGTTAGTAATTCCTATATCTTCTCAACCTAATACGACAGACCTAAAATTAGTTTTCTGCAACCCAATAAACCAAACTAAAACCAAAATGAATTTTTCAATTCAATTTCATTCACTTTTTATAAACGATTGGTTTGGTGTCGGTTTTAATTTTAGGAAACTAATTTAAATCGGTTTGGTTTCAATTTTACCCTTAAATTGATCCTATCCAACCTTGGCATATCCTTACCCACAAGCCACTCAGGTCTGATCCAAGTCAAGTATAACCTATATCCACCTGAATTGTTCAGATTTGGGCCCAAACCGAGGTAGGTTTGGTTTGCAATTCAAATCAAGCATGTAGTTATTTTTTTTATAGCTAAAAAATAAAAATAAATAGTTAAATTAAAATACTAAAAAATTAAATAAAACTAAAAGAGCTAACTTAAACTTGAATTTTCATCCAAAAACTTATAATTACATCCAAGTAATTGATCATTCTTAAGATTACAAATTATTATCTTTAAAATATATATTCATATACTTGAGGGTATTATGAATGAGAATCTACCAAAACAAACAATGAAATATGAATATTTAAATATATGTAAGTAAGTGAAATACATCATAGATGCAGCTGTTGGGATGAGAAAAGAGCAACTAGTTTAAATGAGAGTTCATTCAATGAATCAGAAAAGATATTTATAGTAAAGAATAAGAGGTTTATTTGATTCAGATTTTAGGGTTAGACAAGATAAGGTTCGAGTTGGATCAAGCCTATTTTGTATGGCCCCAAATTAGATTCAGATAATACACAGACCAAGTTAGGTTAGGTTGCGTTGAAACAGACAAGACCCAAATCTAACTTCAAGTTTAGAACGGATTTAATTTTTGAATCCAACTGAACCCATGGGCCTTCCAACATAAATAAGGTCAGGTCTAATAAGGCCAAGATTAGGGCAGGTCATGGGTTGACCCAACCCACCTACAATCCTACTTGTTGTCTACACTTTTATAACTTGTGTCTAATCAAGTATTGCTCCAAGGGATAGATTTGAAGCCTTATGCAGCTAAAACCTTAATATTGCGGCTTCAAGTTGCTTTTTTGAGGCAATCAATTAATTTCACCATTGTAGAAGAATGACTTTTTATTTCCTACTACAAGTGAGATAATATTAGAGTAGGATACAATTCTGCTAGCTAAAATTTGCTTATCATCATCAATGATCTTCAATCTAGACGTCAAGCATGTTCACATGCTAGCCATGGATTCCATGAATACTGGACCAAGATTGTAATAAGTAAATATGGAGTGTAATTATCATAATCCAATTTCATACCACTCTTGAATCCAAAAAAAAATTGCTTCAAGGTTGCTTTCTAAAGAATACTAATAATACTTATGTGCCATGCACCTCAAGTTCTCTACAATTCAATTTTTAATGATAATATCAATTGTAAATAGTCTTATACTCTTTTGAGAACATTCATAAACAATTGGTTATTGGTAATTTTTTTGAATATTTTCATAGACAAGTGTTAATTTCATCATTCATTGTTTTCTTATAACGAGAGCATTTAGAAAACTTATTATTCTTACAATATCTATATTTTAGTATTTATTCAATAAAAGTTATAAAATATGGAAAACTTATTTTTGAACTTTGGAATTCTTTTTCTTTCTAATACAAAAATCGTTTCTTTCCTTTCTCCATTTTTTTTATCGATATTGTTGTGACCAAATAAGCTTCAAGGAACTGGAGGAGCACGGCTTCCCCAGGCAGTGGATTGGATGGATTATGGGGTGTGTCCGGGGGCCAAAGTTTTCTATCTTGGTCAACGGCACTCCATCGATTTTCTTCGAGTCCACGAGGGGATTACGACAGGGATGTCCCTTATCCCCTTATTTGTTTATCACCTGTGTTGATATTTTATCCCGTGCTTTGCAGGGAGCGTGTGCCAGCCGGGAGCTGGAGGCCTATGTGCCAGCACCGGGGGCCCGCCCTATCTCCCATTTACTCTTTGCTGATGACTGTCTTCTCTTGGCTAGGGCACGGACTCCAGAGGCACGGGTCCTACGCAGGGTGGTGGCAGACTATTGCGTGGCATCAGGTCAAAGAGTAAACTTCCTCAAGTCTGCTATCTTCTTCAGCCCCAGCACAGAAAGCGGAGTCAAACAGGAGATCAGAGGGATACTGCAGGTACCAGAGCAGGAGGGGACACTGACCTACCTTGGCGTCCCTATCACGGGTCGGAGGCTACGGGTGGCCGAGTGCTTGGGCTTGGTGCAGCGGGTCCAGAGCAGGCTGGAGGGATGGAGGGCATCCTCCCTATCCATGATGGGGAGAGTGACATTGGTCAGAGCAGTGCTGGGATCTATTCCGGTGTACCTTATGGCCAACACAGTAGTTCCGAAGACGATTCTGTTGAGGATCGAACGCCTTCTTCGGAGCTTTCTGTGGGGGTCATATAGTGGAGGCCATGGAGTGCATTTGGTAGCTTGGGAGCAGGTTTGCCTTCCTACTAGCGAGGGTGGTCTAGGGGTGCAGTCCCTCGTTCAGAGGCGTGAGGCACTCATTGCCCGGCACGCGGCCCAGTTTATGTTAGCGCCACACAGCTTCTGGAGTCAGGTGATGGCAGCTAGATATGGTCGGGGGGCTTCATCAGCAGCACGGACCGGTCGACGAGTCTCCTTCATGTGGCGCGAGATCGGGAGGTATTTGCCATCAGTTGCAGCACACACCAGGTGGTTGATCGGCGATGGCCGGAGTATTGATGTGACCAGTGACTCGTGGGTGGACACCCTTCCCCTGAGTCGCTGGCCGACCATGGTAGATGCAGAGGCAGTGGAGGGGCTACGGGTGTGCGATCTCCTAGCACCAGGAGGGGCAGAGTGGGATGAGGCCAGGTTACGGCTGTTCTTCGGGGTACACCTGGCTGTGAGGATTCGGTCCCTCCCGCTTCCAGGTTGTGGGGGGCCGGATGTCAGAGTATGGGGCACTTCGAGCCGGGCCGGTGTTAGACTGGGAGACCTATCCCGTGCCATTCAGCCAGAGCACGAGCCAGGGTCAGATTGCGCTTGGATCTGGAGGTCCGGCCTCCACCCGAGGGCAGCTCTCTTTTTGTGGAAGGTGTTCTGGGACCGCCTTCCGACGAGAGCAGTGTTGAGCAGGCATGGCTGGGGGATCCCTGCGGAGTGCGGGACGTGCGGAGCTGAGGAGACAGTGGACCATGTGCTCTTTCAGTGTACTTGGGCGATGTCGACATGGCAGTGGACAGGGATCCCGCAGGGGGCTCGATGTGCGCGGATACAATTCCTTAGTATGACGCGGCAGTGGCTAGCTAGTCCGCAGACTCATGAGGAGGGCATCAGAGCGACTTGCACGGCCCTTCAGATCTGGCTGGCAAGGAATGCTCGTACTCTCGGCCAGCGCAGGGTGTCATCGAGGTTTGCAGCAGAGTTTGCTCGAGCACAGGCCACGGAGATCAGCCATATCCCTTCCTTAGTTAGACCTTTGACAGCTCGGGACACCTGGGGTTCCCCCCTTGCTCCGGCAGCTCCTCAGATGGTGTTTTTCACCTGGGAGCCCCCACCCCCGAGCTTCCTCAAGGTCAACTTTGATGGGTCTGTGTTGGATGGCGGCTCGCGTGGTGGTGCAGGTTTTGTCATACGGGACCCGCAGTCTAGGGTTGTGGCCGCAGGCGGCTGCCACTTGTTCGCTACATCAGTCCCGGGAGCAGAGCTGCGCGCTGCCTGGACGGGGCTTCGACATGCACAGGCGATGATGCGGACCAGCTCGATTATTCTGGAGGGCGACTCAGCTACCGTTATTGGATGGATTCAGAAGGGGTTGAGGGGTGAGAGCTCAGACCACCCCTTGATCCGCGACATAGTCAGGATGATGAGAGATGGGGGGGCCATCCAGGCCAAGCATGTATTTCGGAAGGCCAATGGGGCGGCTGATTGGGTGGCCGCCTATGCGGCCCACCATTCGGGTTACGCCTTTTGGTCAGGGGAGGGGGAGCTGCCATTGGCACTCCGTGAGATATTGTATTTTGATTTTATTGGGTGTATTCACACACGGTCTGTATGAAGCACCCGTTTTAGCAAAAAAAAAAAAAAAAAAAAAAAGCTTCAAGGAATACAAAGATTTGATTGTGATGGCTCCATCATATAAGTTTCTCCAAATCAAAGTTGTTACCCTATCGTTTAGTATATTGTGTATCTTTCCAAATATTTAATCGAATAATGAGCCTAGTGCATATGTATTTAGTGCACCTGGATATGTATTTTTGACCTTTTGGCCCATGATGAGCCTTGATCTGTTAAACCCAGCAATGCAACATAAATAGAAAATCGAATCCTCTTATTTAGCATCCAAACCAGCATGTTTGGCTAGCAATAGATGACTTTGGAGTGTAAGTACCAAAGTTTAGTATACTTTCTCTAATCCACAACGTGTCTGTTTTCTCTTTCTTCTCTATTATTTTTTTTGTTATTTTTTACCTTATCCCAGAGGAGTTATCTCGTGGCAGTCAGGTCAGGGAAAAAAGCGAGCCGGCCGAGGGGAGATTTCTATAAATATCTCATCTAAGGGTAGCAATTTATGATCTAATCTATCAATTCGATGTACAAATGATCTATTTTAAGTAGATTTGAGTTGAACATAAATAAGTTTGGGTCACAAATCGATCAATCCATCTAGAGCTATTTATTAAATAGATTAAATTTAGATTTAAATCTTTGTTCGGTCTAATTTATTTTATTTAATAATTAAGTCGAGTTATAATCCTTGTAATCTATGTAAGACTTATTTAATCTATTTTTATTCTATTTAATCCGATCTATTTAATTTATTTAATTCCGGTAATAAAGAGATTCCATTTAGATCAAGATTTTTGAGTTATTTAATAAATTGATCAGATTTGAGTTGGCAATTTTTGACAGAATCCAATCCAATCCGATTGCCGCTCCCAATCTCATCTCCGATTTTTTTATTTGAAAATATACTATAATATTTCTCCTCTCCGACACCGCCACGCCTTCTAACAAAATAAAAAGCTAAAAAAAACAGGACAATCGTTTGACGAGTTTTAACGGCCGGATGAGACCGGATCTCTGCGGATGCCGTCGGATCCGTTATCATCCGACGTTCGAGATCTCATCCCACGTGTTATATTCCGCGGAATGGAACCAAGGAGAAAACCAAATATCCCTTCGTCCGCGCGGTTGCGGAGAGAAAACCGAGAAAAGCCCCGAAAAAGGCGAGAAGGGTTTGGGTTTTTTTGCTGTCAATCCCACCTCCTCTCCCTTATCTCGATCTAATTTTCTCTCTTCTCTCCTCTCTCTCGCTCTGATCGGAGGGATTGGAGGTCGATCATGGCGACGGAAGACCGGAGGAAGGAGGCGGAGGCGGAGGTCGTCTACAAGACGAAGGTCATCCAGTTCCTCGGCCGCTCCACCCCCATCATCCTCCAGAACGACAACGGTCCCTGCCCTCTGCTGGCCATCTGTGAGCCCTTTCTTTCTTCCCCTCTATCGCATTTATTTTCTTGGATGCAGAAATGCGGCTGTCTTTCTTGCTCCGTTTGATGTTTTCTGTCTCTCTTCCGAGCGATTTTGATGGAAAAAATTGATTTAGATTGACCTAATTTGGAGGTAGTTTGGTTGTCTGGTGATGATTTTCTTGAATTTATGTTCTTTAGGTAATGTCCTGCTGCTAAGGAATAACCTTAATCTGAGTTTGGATGCGTCGGAGGTCTCGCTGCAGAAGCTGCTTTCTCTTGTGGCAGAAAAGCTGATTGATTCCAACAGCAACGTTCAGGTTACCATCCGTGGATTGATTGGAGATGGATGGGATGTGGGCTGCCATTCAAATTTGCGCTTTTGTGCACTAATTCTTTCTTTTTTCTGCATGCAGGACAAGGATGATGTGTATGTTAGCAACCAGCAACAGAACATAGCAGATGCCATTGACCTGCTGCCTCGTCTTGCTACTGGAATTGATGTTAATGTGCATTTCAGGAAGTGAGCATCAATTACAGCTCTTAACCATTGTCATTTTCACCTTACAAAGCTGCTATCTTTTTTTTTTAATAAATTTTTTATTGAACCCGATATTTTTGCTCAATTACGTAGGATAAATGATTTTGAGTTCACACGGGAATGTGCCATATTTGATCTCCTTGATATTGGTTTGTACCATGGGTGGATAGTTGATCCTCAGGTACTATTCTGTAACACTTGGATTTACTTTGGCTTTTTAAGCTTGTCTTATTTTCAATGTAATCATCTCTCTGGGTTGTTTGACCTATATTTTAAAGAAGCCTGTGTTCTTTTTTTCAGGCATCATTCTTCATGTTTGACATCCTAGTTTAATAGAAATATGCCATTTATTCCTAGTTAATGATGGTCACAATATTAATGACTTCTATAGGTCAACTTATGATCGAGTGATCTTAGTAGAATGTGGAATATGTACATTTTTCTTAGCATGATCATTATCTCAATAATGTGAGGTCAATTTTTCTGTGTTGTGATTGAAATCTGATTAAAAGATGTTTAATTAGTCTCGTCTCATTGTACTCTCAGGATTTCAGGATGAATTTGTTATCCTTTCTATTATATTTTCTTCTCTTCATTGGAATGTCTTAACTTGCCAATGACATATTAAACATTCATCTTCTTAATGTTCAGATGAAAGATATGCTGAATACAGGTTGATAGTATTTTTAGGTGCAGTATTGGAGTGGTCCTCACATTTAAGATAGACAGCTAATCCTATCCAATGCCAAATTTAGTGGATTAAAATGATTAAAAGTCAACACCAACATAACGTACCTTTCATTTCCCTTTAATAACCACTCTTCATTTTGTGTTAGATGATTTAAATAATCATAGTAAATGTAATCTTCGTATTGTAATTATCCTACTTTTTAAATTGTTATCATGCTGATGCCATGCCCCATAAATAGTTGGGAGTTTCTCCTTGGGGGTAAAAGATTTGGTTAACTTGTGAATGGGGAACAATTATCTTTCTTATTGAATGAGAATATAGTTCTTCTCTTGCAAATTACTACCATAAGATAGTTCAATATACAAGAAGATAAATGCTAATTTCTAATTAAGGGTGCATGCTGTAGCAGGAATTATGAAGATACATCCATTTAGGACAATAAATATATTGCTTATCTTTTCATTCACTTTTTAAGTTATTTAAAAAATGGGTACTTGAAATGCTTCTATTGTATATTGGAAATCATTGATAACCATATAGGAATTTTGATACTTTTGAAGAATGGTCAACAACCCAAACTTCTTATTGTACATCTTGATGATAATATAGTGAAATTTCTCTTTAATAATAATTGTATTGCTTGGGAACACAAATCATGATGCGACGTTTTGAGACTCATGAACAAAATTAACTTGCATAATTTGACTGTATGAGCTATCTGAATATAATTAATAGTGGAAAATTTCAATCACATTATTGTCATGACACTTAATTTTTTTTGTACACATTAGTCTTCTTGTGCTGTACTTATTTGGCTAGTTAAATATAATTACTTTAAATATATGCCGTACATAGGCTGCCAAATTACAGACTACTGTGGCATATAACTTGAGTTGCCATGCACATCAGATAAGCTTCTATGGTTTTTCCATTAGGTTACAAGGATTTATGAGATGAGAAGTATGCGAATAGGATGTTCATGCCTGTGTTGGTTGGATGGTGTATTTGGCAATATTTCCAAGTTCCTTTTGTCCAGATATTACCTCCATATGTGTCCATCCTCTTCCTAATTTATTTTACAACTTTACATATATTTATCAAGTTTTCATTGATAAATAATTGTCATGATCCAAAGCTTCTTTTTCCATTTTTGCTATTCCTTAAACACGCGTATAACCATATGATTTTAAGATGATAACTTACATTAACCATATGCTCTGTCGGACAATTTTCAGTTAAGATTTGCATCATAGGTGCAATTTTGTTTCTAAATTGCTAAAAGCTTTGTTCATAGTTGTGCATATACTTAGGACATGCTTGAGTGCAGTTAACTGTCAACCTTCAAGGATCGTTTGCAGCCTGCAGATTGTTATCTGTCCACTTCTCAAAATAATTTTAATATGCAAGTGGGTTTCAACTTAAAAACATGCTGAAATTAAGTGTAGTGACTGAGAGATTTGCCTAGAGTGTACTCACCCACCCTATGAGTGGATTTTGGTATCAAGATTGGAGTTGACCAGATTGTGATTGGTTGCTCAAGTCGATTGTAGGTGGGTGTGGTGAAGTGACCTCTCGAAGAAAATTATAGTAGGATGTGCTTAAAAAGCAGGTGCAAGAGTGAGCTTTTTGAGAGGTTTCAAACCTGATTTATGCTCTAGATAGAAGTTTTCTTCTACTAAGAGCAGCATAGATCTGGGCATGGTAAAATTGTTCCCATCAAAAGGGTTCAACCTATGTAGTTAATGATGCTTAACTAAAGTCCAAGATATATCCTCTGTCCACATTAGTGTTGAGAATAATATAGACCAAATTCAGCCTATATATATATATATATATATATATATATATATATTAGAGAGAGAGAGAGAGAGAGAGAGAGAGAGAGAGAGAGAGGGAGAGAGAGAGAGATGCTTCTGAAAACATTTGGCTCCAAATGTTTCCTAGTCAAAATAAATGAGGAACCTCTCAAAATAAAATCAACACTATTGATCATGATATGAGATGTATAAAATCCTAGGGAACTATTTTTTTTTTTCTTTTGGACTTTGGAGGTGTCTTGCCTATGCATTAACCTGACAAAAAATGGACTGTAGTAATATAGCCAGTAAAAAAAATGTCGTATAAATTATATAATTTGCAATCCTAAACCATTGATCTTGATTTAAATATTTTAAAACATAGGAAAGACAAATTTCAGCTACTTTGCATATTTCTAAACTATAGATCAAACTAAAACATGATATCTTATCATTGAAATGGTTAATTTTGTTTTCATTGGACGCATAGGTAAAAGACATGATTTTTTGATTCTAGCCTATTTAAATGTCACATATCTTGATTAACAGTGCTGATTTCTAGTTTTGAGAGGTACATTGTTTTTGATAAGAAAGCATTTGGAGCCAAGTGCCGTCAGAAGCATCCAAGCTTACTATATACATTCATTCATACATACATACATACATACATACATACATACATACATACATACATACATATATATATATATATATATATATATATATATATATATATATATATATGTATTGGTTAGACTATACCCTGAATGCTACATCCTTGGTAAAAAAATTAATATTATAAAATTGATAAAGGGGCATATGAATTGGAGTTCCACATTGTTGATCATGTTTTGAAGATGCCTAGAAAAATTTATAAATTTCAGTAGTCTCTTACCTATGTATCAAGAAGGTGAAAACTTGTTGATAACAATTGTTTTAGTCTGCTAAAATGCATGATATGACATATTATTTAAAATCCCACTGCATTTATCACAATTCATGTATCCTAAAACATGTATATATTAGAGTTCAATAGATTTTAATGCTTATATCATAGCAAAACATCCTACCTTCACTACTAGAGCTTATTAAATTTGCGCCCACTTGATATATTAGTAAGAGACCATCAAAACATGTGAATTCTAGTTTATAGGCTCATTTTTTTTATAGATTATAAATCAAGAGCATGGATCTCCAATTTAAATAACTTATCTTCAATTTTGAATCAGTAAATCTTTTTACAGACATTTAATATCAATTTTGTAGTCCAACTAGTGTTTTGAAAAGAGTTTGCAAAATAAGGTTAGACAAGAGACTGTATAGAGCATATGCAATATGTTCGAGGCACATATGGGTGTATATGAAGTTAGCATTTTGTAACTATTTAAAAATAAATATAATATATGGAGTACAATATAAAAGAAATAATGATAAAAAATTTTAATGGATGGATAATAGCAACATAAAAGCAATAATGATAAGCATTCTATTCTATGCCGCCATGCACTGCCTCGACCCCTCTACCTTGCCTCTCTCCTTCACCTTCTTTGCCCTCCTCAAGGACCGCACCACCACCTGCTCCCTCCACTAGGTGCCTAGGTCCACACTTAGGCCCTTCCCACCAGCAACTTCAACTTTAACATCTTTGTCCAGAACACTCTTTATCTCTATCTACATCAAGTGCTTCGACCTGGAATGTGCTCACAAGGTGTTCGATGGAATGTCCATTAAAGAAACCCTTTCATTCCCTAAACTCTCTTCCAAATATAAAAAATGAGCTTCCGTGTAAGTCAAATATTGCAACTTAAGCTGCAATGCGACTTGAGTTGCAATGCAACTTCAACTATAGGGCACTAAATAGCCCCTAAGAGGGCTCGCATATGTAATCGTGCGATACCAAGTCGGCCACATAGCTGGCAATGCGATGATGCTAAGTGGACTACCTTTTTGGTCCTGATGCGATATGACGACATATTGTACTGCATATAGGTAATGAGGTATGGTCAAGGGATAGTGTACGCATATGAGGCAATATTTACTACATTTCAAAACATTGGTTCTAACTCATGTAATTTCTTGCTAAGGTTATAATCTATTGAGCTATTGTTTATTTCTTTTTGAAGATCTTTTAAAGAGTTTATTTTTCTTAACAAAAACTGTACTCCAATTCATAGTGCTAACATTTTACTATCACTTATTCTTTGAACTAATATTCATCACAAGATTGCACAAAAATCTGTTTAAGTTTCTTTTGCTTTTTCTAACTCAATCTCTATTATTAATTAACCCTTCTAATTTTTCTTTTAGATCTTCAGAATCCTTCTCTTTATCTTTCTCTCTCTGTGCGTATGTGTGTTTATAAATATATAGATAGGAATGCTTATTCATTAGGCTTTGGCTGCGCAGACATTAGCAGTTAGCCAAATTAAGCTCACACAAGTGCAAGATTTGGGCCGTAGGTAATATTTAAACTTACTCCATCATTACAAATACTTTGAAGTCCCAAAATCAGTTCTCTTGGATTGAATTTGCCCATCATTAACCTGGGCTATGAGCTCTTACATTTGTTACACTAACACTATTGTTACCTCTAATGCACATGAATTTTTGTTTCTAAACCTTTTTATATTAATATCATGATCAATGGTGTGATTCTGCTGGATTTTTTTTGCATTTATAGGCTTGAGGCTTCATATCTACTGGTAGGGTTACATATTTGGCTGTCTCTCCATGTATGCTTATATGTGTGCCTCTGCATGCCTGGTGTGAGCAAGCTTTTGTGTAATACATAATTGCAAATGCATTGGTAGAATTAGTAGGTGACTTTCTGTTGTTCCTTCTCCCTCTTCTCCATAAATGCTTCTATGTGCTAGTGTGTGCTCGGTTTGCATGTGCTTGTGTAATATGTTATTCGTAAGCAAAGATATACCTCTATCTATGTGTTCATGTGTCTATATGTACGTGTGCATGCATATATAACTGCATAATTGCAAATGCACTCTATTGTATTTTTCATGTATCTCTTTTTTTTTTCCTTGTTATCTTGAATTATTTGACTATCCACTCTCATCTGCATCCATAATCCCATCATTGTTCATTCCATAATAACGAAATTTTCTCTTGTGATCCTATATTATTCAATGGCTATTTGATCTTGTTGCCTAACCTCAATGGTTCCTATGGGCTTGACATTTCATTGGTTCATTCTTCATCTTCTTTTTTATTTGTCTTAAGGTTTTGCTATCACAGTCTTTTTGGGTTATGGTCCCCTAAGTTTCACGTTGAAGATGTGTGCATTTTGTCATTCACATCTCATCTCAAAAGCATGAAACATGCTTTGTGTTTCCTGTCTCTTGATCCAGCAATTTCTTACTTTTATTTTATGCTCAACTTGTTCTAAGTTTCCAAGCAGGCCACCACAGACCATCTCGACAGTGGTGGTCAAGATGCATATTGGTGGATTTTATCATTAAATCCATGTCCTTAAATCCATCTGCATATCTTGCTCAAGATTGGTTTTCTTTTATCATATTTTTGTCTTTTATTAATATCATCTTCCACTTAACCTTGTGAGCTGACCTCATGATTTTCTTCTCTTGATATCACAGAGCTGCCTCCGACTATCCTATTTTGTGCTTGTAGACTTCATTTTTCCTTGTTTGTTCTGTTCTAATTAGGTTGCTCAAATTGGAGCTTTTCTGTTAGTGCAATTGAGGGTTTATGTAATTAACTGGACTTCAAAAATTGATCTGCTTCATCAAGTTGACTCCTGCCTATGGGGAATGATGTCAGGTTCTAGGAGGTGAAAGAAGGGATGCAGGCAAGCCATAGCTTGACCTATCTATACTCAATACTTGGTCCAACCAAACCACATGCGACCTAATCTAAGTTAGCTTAATATGCTACGACAAGAAACAACGCAATCTTATCCAGCCAATCAAAAAGCTAAGGCAATCAAGATGAAACTTGGCTAGCTAGACTTGATTTTAGTTGATATTAACTTTGGTCACCAGCGTCCCAACCTTAAACAAACACTTGAATTTATATACTGCATATAAAAAACACTCTCAGTGGAACAGTAGTTCATTAACCAGTGTTGCTGCTTTTCAGAGATACATTGGATCAAACAAGTCTCTAATGCACTTGTATTTTTGCCACCTATTCACTCATTTGTACTTGCTTGAGGCATTTGAATGAAGTTAGCATGTTTTTCTCTGTCTCCTTGAGATTTATGAGCAACTATTTTGTTCATATAAGCATCTCATGCTTTTTTCATTTAAGTTTTGCTTCAAACTGAATGATTTTTTTTACCATAATCCAAGAATCTTTCTTGCCAGCAACAATTTTTATCAGTGGCTTTCATTTTTGTACATTGCCTGCTTGCATGCTACTTGCATTATTTGCTTGCAGCTTTGCCTTATTTTTCTGTACCTGATCTGTCAAGAGTAATTACAGAGAGGTCATTGATGTACAATGGCAATTACGTTGGATTGGACATTAGTTTTAAGGGAAAATTTTGGTTAAGCTGAGTTACTGTTCTTTCCCTTAATAGCATTAATATCAAGGTTTGCATCTTGGTACAATGTCAGTAAGCCCGGTACGGGGGTCGGTTCAGCGTATCGATACTCAATATGCCCCACATACCCTGTACTGGTTCGATATTGGTGTACCGTGATTGATGGAATTATATTGACAGATATTTGCTGTTATCCAGGATACTGATACTGCAGCGGCAATTGGGTCCAAGTCTTACAATACACTTGTTGGTGAGCTTGTTGCCTTCGAAGCAAGGAAATCTGAGGGTGAAAATAAGAGCGTGCAAGAAGAAGACTCCATTGATTTTGCTGCTGCAACAACTGCGACATTAGGAGTTCCGTCGCCATGCCTTTCAAGAGGTAGATCATTTGACGATCATCCAGTCTCAACCTCTGTTGACCAAAGAAGAGGGAAAGGTGACATGGAAGAAGAAGAAGAGCTGATGAGAGCCTTGAACCTCTCTAGATCTGAAATGTCCACTCCAGTTAACGTTTCCATGTCTCCTGTTGCTGATTGGAGTAATCCATCTCCTAAACTAGAGGAAAGCACACATCAGTGTTCTGGATTGGGAACTCATGCTGATTCTTTGGGGGTACAAAATGGAGCTGAATCTGAAAAGTTGTATCAGTCAGACTCGTTTGCACCACAAGTATCCAATTCATCCAGTGACTGGAAGGATGATGTCACAGCAGAGGATGGGTCAACCAGGGCTGGTTCTGGATATAACACTGGTCAGTCAATCTCTGAAGGATCCACGAAACTTTTAATATCCAGTGACTCAAAGGAGACTGTAAGGACTGATATGTTAATGCAGAAAGTGGATCCACCTCTGCTATCTACTGAAGAAGATGGTTCTGACTGGTGCTGCACTAACAAAGACCTGATGATTGCTTCAGGAGAGGATCAATCTGCGAGACATGATAAGCCCACTGATAATCTGATTGATTGCAACTCTGCAGTTTTTTCTGATCCAATTGCCCATTGTTCTGATTTCCTTTCCTCAAATGGAAGAGAAGAGCTTTCTGATGTTTCTGAGGCTGTCAGTTCAAGCTTTGAAGGGAGTGAGCCCATATATGAAGGAGAAGAACGCATTCTTGAATCTGTACTTATGACACATGAAAACCAAGAGCCAGTCTATGAAGGTGAGGCAATTCTTGCTGAGCAGGCTGACAAAACAGAGGAGGATAACAGTCCTAAACATTTGAACGATGAGGTCACTCGGCACCAATGTAAAGGAGTCTTTTGTAGATTTTTATTTTCTGACCCTTTTTACTATATCTAAATAACTCTTGCATCTGATTTGATACTGTTGCAATCATTTGTTTCCAGGGCAACTGATAAAAAACTTTTTGGAAAATAATGCAAGCCAATTGACCATCTACGGGTACATGCTCATTACTATCTGGTCCAGTTGCTTTTGTTACTAAGATATTAATGTATGAAGAAAAGTTATATTCTTGTAAAGTTGTCTCTTGTTTCACAGCCTATTTTGCTTGCAAGAGGGGCTTAAAGAAAGAGAACTTTGTGTGTTTTTCCGTAATAATCATTTCAGCTCTATGTTTAAGGTACAATCAAGCACTTATAATTCTTTATTTCTTGCTT
Organism: Phoenix dactylifera; assembly: GCF_051530095.1. Taxonomy (NCBI): domain Eukaryota; kingdom Viridiplantae; phylum Streptophyta; class Magnoliopsida; order Arecales; family Arecaceae; genus Phoenix; species Phoenix dactylifera. The sequence goes on along the minus strand of NC_143205.1, from coordinate 2,487,756 downwards.
TTACTTGTAAGAGTTCTCTTTGTTTTAGTGATATAGTGAACAGGATGGGTATTTAGTAGTTCAACTTGTCTAGTCAAACCTTACAATTTTGATATTTTTTTTTTGTAGTTCAATGGTGAACTCTATCTCTTGGCTACTGATCAAGGTTATATTAACCAACCTGATTTGGTGTGGGAAAAGTTAAATGAGGTATGCTATATATTTTTGGTATTTGGGTATCTGGGCCCATGAATTTAGTATGCATTTTCTTTTTCAATGAGAAGTCAGAAGACTAACTTTGGTTTATTTACAATTGTCGCCTTGGTAGTTATTGTTTTAAATTTTCTTTTAATTTAAATTGTAATGTTCTGTAAGAAGAAGCATGTTCTTGATTTGTTCTCTTGAAATGTTCACAAAAGGTAAATGGAGATACTGTTTTTATGACCGGTAACTTCATGGAATTTAAGGCCGAAAATCAAGTCAATGACTCATGGAATGAACAGAATGCCATGACCAGTACTGCTGTATGTATTTTCCTACTACAAATTAAGATCGATTTAGTTTTCTTTTTAGTTTTACAATCAATGAACAAAATGGAATTGATAAATTTTTTTTATGCAGGATTATTTAGCTTCTCTTGAAAGTTCATCTCCATCAAGTTCAACTATAAAGTATGTCTGTTATACTAACTAATTTACTTTTGAATATAGTGTATTTGTGTCACATAGTCAAGTAAGATACAAATTTGAAGAGCATTCTATATATATAGCATGTTGACTCCATTAGTTTATTATTGTGTTTATCAAATTATCAAATTCTGTGGTGTATCACTATATCTTATAGGAGTAATCATGAAAGGCTGTATTTTCCTGTTGTATGCTTTGTATCACTGAAATTTAAGCTCTCATAAAAACTAGTTTATGTCCGAAACTAATTTATAGAAAACCATATCTATTATGGTTGACCATGTAACATTTATCTGGGATCAGTTTGTTGAAATGCTAGTAAAGGCTAAACTCATAAACAAAGCAAGCAACTTTGATCCTTGCTCACAATTTGAGGCACTTAAGTTCCCCTTTCGTTTGACCACCCCATGCAGATGCCTTGTCATCATAGGAGATTTGTTTTTTTAATTTTTTGGTTTTAAATTTGATGTACTGCCATAATTTCTTCTTTACTATTTAGTCTTGTAACTGGGGCATCATTAGCTTTATTTTTGCTAAATTGACAATATGCATAGTTCTGTAGCATATAATATCTCATTATTATTGAATCTGTGGACACCATGCTTTCTGTTTTATATGATATCATCATAATTATTGGGTTTGAAACAATACCCTGTAATGTGAAAACGATACCCAAGCTCCTCCTTTGATATGGTGGTTTTTCCTAAGGTTAGCTGAACTAGTATCAGGATTCGTACTACCAATTCATACTAGTTCGGTACCATATCGACACGGTACACTGAAACCAGCACACCATTTTTTATTTTTTTAAATTTTTTAAAGATTTAATAAAAAATAATTATTTTTTATTTTTTGAATGATTTTAAGTCTTTTGATGTTTCTTGATGTTTTATTACCCTAGTACACCCCAAATGATGCTTCTTGACATTTTGGAGTAATTTCTTGAATGATGCTTGTTTTTGAGGGGAGAGCTATCTTACCATGTTTTAGGTTGGATCCTCCTTTAATCGTTGAAATCACCAATTTTTTGGCGAAATAGGGGTGGGGGGGTTTGAAAAGGAAAATGAGCCTTCTCAGGCCTCTCTATTATTGGAAGAGGAGGAGGGAGGGGGGGGGGGGGGGGTTTCTACTCCAAATTGCCCGATTCAGAGTGGTTCATGCCATTTTCTGTAAATACTAGCCGAATCATGCCGGTTCCGTGCTAGTTCGGTATAGTATGGGGTGAATTGGGCGGTTCGGCCTGGTTTGGCAGACCATGCTTTTACCCCTTCTTTATGAGAATCCAGTATCCACTAGATCAATATTTCCATGTCCGAATGAGTTACCAAATATGGAATGGGCTGCATGGGAAGTTGATACCCATTGCCACCTTCGAATTCCTAGTCTATGATTATAATAAACATACTTTAAATTCATTAGAAATAAACATATTTTAAATTCATTATTAACATCTATTATTTTTAAATTTAATTTGTAGATAAGAAGTTCAAAGTTTGCACATACACTTATATTGTTATATAACTTTAAGTTTAGCCTAATTTTTCTTATTCTAAATATAAAATTTTCTATTATTTATAAGTTCTATTTTATGAAATTTAATTATTATTTGTGCTAGTTTGAGTGCCTTTATCATTACTATACAAAAAAAATTATTGGAAATTAGTTTTCAACTCTCTTACTTAATTTTCTATGTATTTAATTTTAATGTTAATTTTACTAGAGAAAACTTTAAAAACTTTTGGTGCCTTCTTTTTCTTTAAATATGTAGATCCAAACCTAATTAAGAACATATTGAAATTGTTCTCTTTTGGGTACATTTTTCATGAAGTTGAACATAGTAATTTTGGGGAATAATTTGGGTACTTCGAAGTCCTTGCCCAAAACTCTTTGATAAGTTGTAATTAATTTAAACAACTATTTTTTAGATAGTACTGTGATTTTTATCTAAACTGCTATTTTTTAAAACAAAATATAGTTCATTATACAGATCCAGAATGGTTCATGGCAGCCTGTCCCATATACATTAAACTTGTATGGACTTGTTTATGGTCGCACTACTCTACGGTTCCTTATACTTGGGTTGTTAAATATGGTACCATATGATAGTCCGCAATGGTTCATCAAAATTTGAGAACAACTTATTCCTGATATAAGGGTTTTAATGTACAAGCACATCAAGCTGTGGAAAATCTACAATAGCACCAATTTTATTATTGAGTAGTAATTTAGATTTTATTTTTTATATTCACTGAATTTTTCAAACTTACACTTAGAGGGTTCAAAGTCTGGTCATTTTAGTTGATTCACTTGCATAATAATTTATGAGCTCAGCCTATGTGAAATTTCTAACTAATGTTCTATTGCAGTTATATATATTTTAATTCTAATATATAGAATTAAATGCTTGATTTGACTTTGGAAAGAAATTCCTTATTTTCCCTTGTCTCTGTCTTATAATTTTCTTTTATTCATCCCTCTACAGTTTGTTATTTTCAAGATCTGAAATGGTCAGATATGTTAATACAAGCGGTCTTTTCCCTCCTTGCTTCCCCCTCTTTCCTTACCATATCTGTTGATTTTCATCTTCTAGATGTTTTCTGCATTAGAAATGAGACAGATCTGAAACGAAATTTGATTCGAAGCTGTATTTCATTCTTTTGGTTGTTCCTTATGCATCCAGTTATCCATTGCTGTCAGCTTCCCCAAACAGCTAGCGGCCTAAAAACATTGAATCTATCTCCATACAATCTATTCGAATTCTTTTGGTTCAAATCTAATGTACTGCATTTATGGACATAAGAACTAAGAAAACCTAGAAATCTGATGTACTGCATTTATGGACATAAGACCTAAGAAAACCTAGAAACCCTATGAATCCTCTCCACTGCAAGATTATGGAACCTTGATACATTTGTCATGCTCATTGCTAGGTGTGCCTTCAGTGCTTAGATCTCCTTAAGGGCTATTATTCAAAACATGTCCATTCTTGAAGATGGGTAATAATTAACGATTTTATATCCTTTGATTGTGTTCAAAATATTCTGGACCTATCTTTGCTATAGGAACCAAAGCATTTACCTTGGCCACTACAACTGTAGTTAGATTCTGCTCCTGTTATGTAGTTCAGTATTGACATTCCATAATCTTGCTGCTCTCGGTTCCCCATTTTGATACTAAATCCAAACTCAAGATCAAAAAATGGAGTGCAACCATCACTAACATAATCATCATGAAATCCATTATCATATGCATCGCCACAACCATTATTGTTAGCCCCATCAAACCCAGCTTCATTGCAAGCCATGTTCCTCATTGAGTTGCTTTGGACTAAAATTCTTCAGTATGTTCTGCAAGCGGGAGCAAGTATTTGTAAATCCTGTTTATGTTGTTTTTAGCATACTCGGAGAAAAACTGGAATGTTATGAACAGAAACATGAGATGGGATATGAAAATTGCGTTCCCTATAGGATATCTTTGTAAATTTGTTATATAGATCTGCTGGAGAAGTTTGTCTGCAAAGTTACTGGGGCACCCCTAGTATTTATTCTTGTGTAGATGTTTTGGTAGTTAACCAATTAATGCTTGTTAAAGGTCAAGTAAAGGGCTAATGATGACCTGTACACTTGTAAAATTACAAAGTGAACCCTCGTCTTTAGGTACATGATAATAAATATAAAGGGTGTCTGGAAAATTTCACCGCCATCTGCAAACCTATCAAATATGTCTCATGCATATTACTGTAAACCTCATTAGTGACAATCATAGTTGGGCTATGGATACAATAGTGGTCAACTTCCTAGATCCAATGCACCTGGTGTTCTTGGGGCCAAGCAAACCAACCTTCTATTATCAAATACTGCCAAGGCCGCAAACTTTAAACCATTCCATGGTAGGCTCCACCGCCTTAGAACAGATTGAGGCATAATCTACCTTGGATTCAGACTTTGTGATAGATGCATGCCGCACATATACCATGTGCCTTCTGACTGTTACGGGTTAACATGTATATATTGATTGTTGTTTTGCCAATGGCATATTTTCTATATCAATGGTTGGTTTCTTTGGTCTTAATGCTACTCCCTGCTACTACCTGTGATCTCTCTCTCTCTCTCTCTCAACTTAAACAGAATGATCTTGATATTAGCTTTTTGCCTTTCTTTTTTATAATCCTCCTGTGATTATTATCGGGCAGTTCTGACCTGCAACTGGCGATTGCGCTTCAACAACAGGAGTTTGAACAACAGCCTCCATGCCAGCAACAACAGCATCCACAACAGCCACCTGTTACTGTTCGTCCAAGGCTTGTCACAGGTCCTCAGGTACATGCCTTCTCTCACATCATCTGGTGTTTTATGCTTTCAATTGAAATATCAAAAATTCATTTGCAAATTACATATGTGCTCTTTTTTGGTAGTTTGTGTTGATGAGATTTGTTCTGTTTGATTTTGAACTTGCTAGGCCTAGTTGTGATTCTTTTGGATGTCTTGAGGCATCATTTTGGGAGGTTATATATCTTTGAGTACAAGTTGTGACCACATTTTGAACAATTAAGTGAGAAATGATTTGAAGCATAATTCTTTCATGTTCCATCATCTTCCAAGCCCTAATGAGAGATCAGATCTCTTAACCTTTAGTAGGAACTGTTCTTTTTCCCCTGAAATATGCATTTTAAACTTAATTTACTTTAGATTGGACTAGTCTTCGGCAACCCCAATGGTGTGTTTGAGCATGTTTGATTTTATATATTGATGATGTGACGAGGTTTGTTCAAATTTCTCCTTTTTTTCATACAGTTTGCCTAGTTTAAGTGAAAATTCACATCATAATTTTCAAATCAGACCTTCTAAGGTTAACGGTTCTTTAAAAAAGTTGCCTCACTATGATAGAGTCTAACATAATAAGGAAGTAGCTGATGTTCATGGTTGGTGTCTCGTAGTCTGTGTTGTTGAAGTGGGAAATAGTACTTGGTGTGATTGTTATACTAGGAGATGCCAAATGATGATATTTGGGCCAGTCACTTTTGAGTTTTATATAATATCATATAATTTTTTATATTATCAAAAGCTATATACTCAGAGTTAAATTTAATATATATTTTTTTGTTATCTAAATTGTAACACCTTTTGTCCTATTATAGATGATACCAAACATTAGTCTGACATCATGAGACATCTATGTGTAATCATGGTGCATATGCTTGCAATTTAAGTCAAGAATCACCTAGATTGTGTCAAATTAGCCAAGAACCTATTGAGAACTTAGTATGGCTTGGATCGTCTGCTAGACTAATTTCATATCTGAGTAGTTAAATTTTGAATTAGTTAATGCATTAGCGAGTTTTTAAGCATTGTTCCACTCTTGACTATATTTTCTTTGAAAAGAAAATAATGGGGACTGGTAGATAATAGCATGAGTCCTTTTACATTTATCTTTTTGGCAAGATCCCTTCTGAATCAAGGAATCAAGTCTTAAAATGCAAAATTTATTATATCCCCTCTAATATCTGAACTCTTTTTTTTTTCCTTTTTTGCCTCATCTTATAATGATGACAAACTGCCGTGTGGGCAAAAGCAGTCAATTTAAGTAGATTAGCCATCTAGGCATTTTTTTTGCATTTGGTTTTTCATGATGGTAAGTTGCATCAGTACGAGTATACAGAAGAGTGTTATTCTTTTTTGATTATTATATTGGAGTTCCACCCACTGTGTCAGAATTTGCTGATCTGAGTCACAACTCAGCTGAGTTAAATCAGACTGGCAAAAACCTGGTTCATCGGCTGGACATCATTACTTTTTGATGGATCAATAGATTTTGCAAGTCTATGGTGCATGGGTCTCCTTGAACATTTAGTCATGCTTCATATAGGACCATCAATTTTTTTTTATTATATTCACGTAGAAAATCCTTTTTCATAAGATTTCCACTAAAGTATTCCTTGTCGTGCACTCAGATATCCATGTAAAAGTGATGTGGCTTAGCTTTGCAGAAGTGTTATATTCCGGTTTTATCTTATATTGACAATTTAACACTCTTTTGAGTTTTTTGATTAGGAAGAATAAAGATCATGGTTAGAGATTGCATTTATTTTTAGATCCCTTATTTTCGATTATGTGAACATTCATATAAAGTATGTTGGAAATATTAATAATGATCAGATAATAATAGTTGAACACTAGTCAATCAAATAATGATTATGGATGATTGGAAGTCAACTAGCTTGAGTTTTTATGACCTCTTTACCAACTCTGTTCCGAGTTGGGTTTTGATCTATCATTCTACTTTGCAGTTAAAAACTCCATGTCCAAATGATGTTCTGGATCCGGAAGATGAATGGTTTTTACATAACATTTTGAATCATATCATGGAGACAATGTTGTTCATATAGAAAAATAAGTGTTTTTCTTTGTATCTTAACAGGCACCCAGGAACTCCAGTGCTTCACAAAAGAGTGAATCAAAAGCCAAGGATAAGTGCGTTGTGATGTGAGAAACACATACGTTGTAAATGATTGTGTACACCAGTGAAATGTATTACAAACTTCAAGTTCAGTTCTAGTGTAAATAAGACATCATGGAAATGTTTCTAATAAGGGTCCAAATCTATAATGCATTTTACACGAAAATCTTTCTCAAAATTAGGTGAATTCTCGACCTTTGCATACGCCTGTTCGGCATGCAACACTGTAAGACAACCACAATGCATGCAGCATCTTTTCGCTCCACAGCTCAACTTTACAGCTCTTCAAATTGGAAGCTATAACCATTCAATGTAACAAAAAAACTGACTTGAATGGTCAGCTACCGGAGAGATTCCAGGAGGGGGTTCCATGGTCATCTCTTTGATAAACGCACCATGCAAGTTCTGATAAATAATCATGGTTACAACTCCATCAGACCATCAACTCTCATGCTTCATGCAAGCAGCAACAATGGCTATCAGTAGTGGGTTCTTCTTGAGGCACGTCATGAAATCATCTCTACTGACAAGGCCATCGTTGTCAACGTCAAGTATATGGAATAGATGTTCCAACTGCAAAGAAAAAAAAAAATCAGTAACCACTAAGGGGTAAAAAAGGCATTTAGGTGAAACCAAAGACTAGTTTCTCCAAAGGCATTAGCTAGTTTCATGCAGATTTAGATATAAATGCAGTGATAGCCAGGAATATTTGTTGGCACTGTTATATTAGTTCTCCGAGTAAGGTATGCTCACGTTTTCACTTGTGCTGGGTAAAATTGATTGAATGATGTCTCCGAGCTACATCAAAGAGGCAGCTGGATTAGTGAGATTATAAACGTTCAATCTAAAAGGTTGCTACCGGAATAGAGCTTGTTACCCTTCTTTCAGAAATTTGAGCTGTATTCATCTCTCTGCAGTTATTAAAAGCTGTTTCACAGGCTCTCCAAAATAATGGCTGCTTCCTGATTTGTGCTGATCCGATCAAGAACTGCAAGTTATGCCATATACAGTATTGCAGTCATTTACCAGATTTTAAGCTACTAACTAAATAAGAAAGACCTACCAGTAAAAGGTAAATTAGAAGATACAGATGTTTAACTATATGTGACCTGACAAATGCAGTACTACAAATAGAAAGATTTTAGTTAAAAAGGAACCAAATAATCATATTCTAAAGCCAAAATAGCTGAAAACCAAGTTCTCCTATATTTACTGTATACTAAGACCATCTCAGTTTCAGTTACTGAAGTAACAGAAAGCAAGAGATGCAACAGATAAAAATCAGTACTCAAATTTGTGTGGGCAAACTAGCAATAGGTTGACTACAAGAGTTTGATGCAAATGACCTATCCCTGCTTATATTAATTGATAAGCATTTCTAAAATCATTGTAGTAATCATAGACACCTTCCATTAAAAAGTAACTTTTGGATATCTACTTTGGCATTAAACGTAAATCCATAAACACAATTGGAAATTGCTTGTGTCAGAGACCGTTATGTAATCCTAGGATCCTGGTTGACATTTTTTTCCATATTTTCTTCAAGGACGCTTATATCGATCGGGTTCTGCAGGAGTTCTGCCCCTTGGGTAGGAAGTGGTGAGCAGCCCGTAAGAGCAATGGTTGTCAATGGTGTGGAAAACCTCCAGATGCCTAGATTCTCCACAACAAAAAAATATAGTCAGCCAACCATATGAACTAAAGAGATTTCCTACAACCTCCTTATCATCATCCGCTTCTTCAGGCCATCAATCAACTTTAATGCTCCCGCAGTACTGCTCCTACTTCCTCTGTACTTTATATCTTCAGACCTTAACAAATAACCTTCAAATATTTTAACACTGGCAACAGAATAAAACTCGTAGGGTAGATAACAACTGCAACAATTTTGATGGCAGCATGGCAGCAGAAAAATCCACATCTGGCGCAACAGTTCTCACCAGAACCAGCAGAAAGAGCCAGCGCTTGACTAAAGTTTAGTCAAATAATTAATTTTCTAACTTAAAATTTTAAATGTTATGATGCTTGCCCGTCAAAGCCAACATCATTATGAAGTACGATAACTGTTCAAAACATGAATTGAATATATGAGAAGTTTGACAACTGCTATTGGAAGATTTAACTTTTCCTCTATATGTATTTAATTGGAAGGGATTATGATAGGGAGCGAAATCTTTTGACATGCTTGGATTTTATTTGAAAGATGAATGAAAGGTTAGACAATGTAAATCTTTTGTTTCTTCTGTACAGTTACGCTTTTACCATGTTTAATATGATCACGAGGAAATGAATTATACATTGAGCTTACTAATAGCTTGTTAACTTGAATTGAATGGATAACAGAAACATTTGACGACGTAAATCTTCTGTTCTCTTCCATATAAAAAAGTTATTTTACCATGTTAAATATGATGACAAGAAAAATGAAATATATGTTGAAGTTACCAGTACATATTATGGAAACTATTTCATGAGTAAATCCATCAAAGGGCAATTTATAATATATAAGGAACATATCAGAAGCAACCCAAAATTAACTCATTATGTGGTTTAAACTTGCAGCTTCCCACAACTTTTTAAGAAACTTCTAGACACCTACAGAATACAACTATGAAGAAAATTAACAATATTACCTGACGAAATGTAATAGCTCCCTCCTTTTCCACATCAAAATAGCCAAATATCTGAAAAGAGAAAAAAAAACTTTGGCTTTAAACCAGACTTGTGCAGAAGCAGACAATAGTAGAACGATTGATAGAGAAGAAATATATTAAGGTATGCATGTAAATTTATACAAACTAATTAACTAAATTTTTATAGCAGAAATATATAGATCATATAATGCCAAGAATTGTTCTGCACCTGAAATGATTAATAACATTATGATTCTTGTAGAATCTATGCTATAGCAAATAGCATGAGTTGAGGTCTTTGGGTCTGCCATTCAAGTTTACAGATGAGCTGGCCTAGGTGGAATCTCTCTCTCTCTCTCTCTCTCTCTCCCCCCCCCCCCCCCCCCCCAAAAAAAAAAAAAAAACAAAACTATGTAACCGCTGCTCATCCTAATCCCCTCTCCAAACTATCTTAACTGCAATTGCTCTCCCCACCTCTCCAGCCAATTTAGTACGACGAGTCTTAGCACTCACAACCACTTTCCTAATCTCATTCTTTCACCTAGGTATAAAAAATTATGTTTTGTACTTACTGGAATTTATTCCTTTTACCTTTTGGACTATGTGCACTGCAAGTGCCAATAGAATAACATGCAAATAGTTATATAGTACACACACATACAATGTCTGATTGGCCATGAAGATGCATTCTTATCTCATCATGATCTGGATCCATGGGACCTTAATTCAAATTGGCATTTGCAATACCCCTTCCCGTCAACATTCTGGGGCACAACTTAAGAGCGGAATGCTAATAAACGAAAGGATGTTCTATTTTTCATGTATTCTTTCTATAATGTTATAATATAATCCACTTCTCTAGGCTACATTATTTTGCTAGGTGTCATATCCTAAGCATTAACATAGTATGCTAAATAGTAGATCAAGCAAGTGTTTCAACCATTAAACTCTTAATTGCCAATGATAATTGTAATAAAAATTTTAAAATACAATTGTTTAGTATAATATCCTGATAAGATTTAATCTACAGAAACTGTAGTTGCAAAATGTGAAACAAGACTTGCATGCATCATGTCAGCTTTGACAGTGCTTGGGGATGGTGGGGACTAAAGGACCAGGGGCAGAATGGGTTTGAGTTGGGCTTCAGCAGCGAATGGGAAAGGGGTGGACAGTAAAAGTTGGGCTGGTGAAAAGAGTCGGCAATGGGGATGGGTTTGGAAGAGCAAGAAAGCAATGTTGAATGAGGGTTGTGAGTGGGGGAGGTTTACATGAGATACGTTTGACCAACACCAAGGCGACTAGTTTTAGGCATTAAGGATGTCATCATGATTGATGATGTGGGTGTTATTGTGGTGGTCAAAAACATGATGGTGGAGACAGAAGATTGGATGGCCAGTGGCCAGAGGTACAAGGATGTTATGGTAGTTGATGGTAATAGGAGTGAGGATGACAAAGTTGGGGATCACAATTGTGAGGTAAGGAAAAGGTGGGAGGCATGGAGACTGTCTGGTTCACTGTGACTTAACTCCCCAGTGGTCTATTTGTCTAGTATCTTAGAAATTCAATGAGAATATTAAAGCAAAATGCACAGAAAATTGCATTGCAAATCAACAAAACATCTATCTCTGTCCCTGCTTTTCCATCTTTGCCTCTAATATATACTATGTGCCGCCAATGTCACAATCCATTCCAATAGCATAGCCAACATTTCTCATTCTGGCATCAAATCATCGACAATCTCATCAACCAGCCCCCTCTCAAGCTCTTCATCAAGATTTTTAATAATATTATATTATATTATATTATATTATATTATATTATTTATTTGGGAGGGATGTTTGGCATCACCAAAGTCAATGTGTCATGTGCAAGTCTTGTTTGGCTTGGTTCTATTTATAAATAAAGGATTAAATGATACTCAAAAAATGCTTGTGAGAGGCTATGCCATCATCATTTAAATGTTGGAACCTCCACCTCTCTTTGTTTAACTTCAACTCCATGATGTCCCAAAGCAACTGCACAACGTCTATTCTAAAGCTGACACCATTAGGTTGGGAAGATGCATCATAAGTGGAAGAAGTGAATATGCTGTGATGGCAAATAGGTTTACATAGAGAGAACAAGGACAAAAAAAGAGTACAGTGAAAGGCCAAAGAAGTAGATCCACTTGTCTATCCATCCCCACCTCCTCACCCTCCCCTTATTTTTCACCTGCTCTCTCTCTCTCACACACACACATGCACGCACCAATGCACACACTCATACACACGTTCATTTCCTAGTTTCTTTATTTTCTTATTTCTATTTTCCACTTACTGGTTTTCTATTTTTCAATTTCTGTTTTATTTCCTGATTTGTTGTCTATTTTCGTTTTTTTTTCATTTCTCTGCTGTTTGTTTTCTGTTTTACAAAATAAATTATCTCTTTGCATTGTTTTTTGTCTAGTTTTCTGTATTATGTTTTGTTTCCCTTTTTTCTCTCTCTGATTCAGGTTTCCTTTCTCTTCTACTACTTTTTTTCACTGATTACAAAATTCTTGTATTTCTATTTTGTTATTTTTAAATTCCGTTTTTAGTCTATTATGTTTAGATCAATGCCACCCAACAGGTATACTAAATTCTGTCGTTTTACCTACAAAACTATAATATTTTAAATTCATTTATTGTTAATATTTGTATGGTTTGAAACTTCAAATTCTGCTTTCATTTATGTTTTCACTTTATTATGCTTATAAAAATTGTCGTTTGCTTTAATTAGTACTATCTAGTTCCATTTCTGTTATTTTTATTTTAAATTACTTTCACAATTGGATTTTTAATCAATAATTTTATCAGTTTATGCATTTTCTCTGCTATCCTCTGCTTTGTACCATTTGTTCGTTTGAATTGAACGTCCTTTGATCTGAACTATAGATTGCATCTCCAATCTATGTTTTCTATATATTACCATAATCTACAGATCTATTAGGGATGACAATGGAAAGTTCAGCCACTCAGAAACCGAATTTGAAGAAGCAACCTAACTTTGAATGCCTGCAAGTGTCCGATCCAGAAGTAGTTCAATTTTGCAAGGCTGGGAAGTTGAAGTGAACTACTGTGAATGACATGTGCCAAAGGAGGAGATAAAATGTAGCAATTTATTGGCTGTTTTTCTCCCCTTTCAGCAGGCATCAATGTGCCAATCCATCTGTTGGTATTTCAGTGGGCATAAATAATATTTAGTTGTGCTCATTTACACAGATTTGAATGTATGGTTGAAGCTATTGGACAATAGTGCTCAAACGTGAAAACACCAAGTTATCATGGACAAAGTGTCCAACTCCTCAAAAATAGAGATCTTATATGGAGGACTCCATGAAAGCGACATGGATGCCCTTGCAAATCAAGATTCACCTTTGTTTGATGAGCACATAAATAAAAAGAATAGAACATAAATAAATTTGTCTAAGAGCTACATGCACGAAACATACTTATGTGTCAACCAATGGTGCATCTTGTAAAAGAAAATTGTGGAGTTGCTCGAATTACTCAACAAAATGGTGGAATGTACTAGGGAAATGTTGATGTTCTAAAGGTAAATGATAATGAAGATAACTATATATTGGCTGGATAATAATTTTTGTAATAGTTTCCATTTTAACAATTTTGTAGCATAGTTACATTCAAGTTCCAAATGCCAGTCTATGCCAGTCCATGTTGGCTGACATGCATTATGCTGGCTTGAACAGGCCTTCAACATGAGTTGGCATTGCACTGATTAATTATATTTTCAATATTTTTAACTAAACAAGAGGTATTAAATCTCCTTTAAATTTTTTAATCTGGACATGGTAAGGGTTCGTTGGCAAAGCGCATGAATTTGCCAGCATGCCTACTGACATTAGCACTTAAATCCTTTATACCATCAATAATAGCACGTAACATTGCTTTCCTTTATGTTGGAGAAGTGCATTTTATTAGACTTAATATAAAGCACATATCATTGATGTCATGTTGGAAAACTTTGGGAAGGTTTTCAAATTAAGAGGGCCTTGAAGACAGTAATTACCCAACTGGCTTTATCTATCAATATTCTGGGGTTGTAAAATTATGAGGAAAATAGAGTTGACAATGGTGGATATTATTCATTTGCAATGTTAGTCCACACATTCAAATGCATTCACAAACAAAAAACAACTTATGAAGCATGTTCACCTTCTACAAGCGGTTGAGGAGTAGATGCAAGGGATGCAAAGGACACAGAATCATATTGAAAACTTTTTTTGGAGCCACATTGTATATATTCTTAAGGTGATGGGCCCTCTTATTTTGGTTCTTCAACTCATTAATAATGCAAAGAAACCAGCTGTGGGAGTACTTATAGGAGGCCACAGATAGAAGCCTGGAAAGCTAAAAAGGTCACCAATAATCATATATAAGAATGAAGGGAAATACGAAGAAATCTTTATAATCATCAATTGGAAGATGGGACTATCAACTTCAACAATTTTGCATGTGGAAGATTACTATTTTAACCAAAAATTCTTTTATTAAGGCTCAAACTTCGAAGTTGGTTGAAGAAGTTACATGGAAGTTGATGACCATAGACTAGATCTTAAGCAAAATCAAAGAAAAGACCCACTGATTCAAGTTCACGACCAGACTAGAGGAGGTTATAACTTAAAGGACACATATGAGAAGAATGAGGATTATCAATTTGGGGTTGATAAAGTGATGAGACCTTGAGTGATAATTATGGCGATGATTTTTAAACGTACTCTAGGATATTTAATCACCTCCTTTTTGACAATGTTTTAAGTTTTTGGTGAAATGGCTCAATTTCGGCTGACACCAATTTGAAACTGACCGGAATTTTCGGCTGGTTTTAGCTTCAACTCGTTCCAACCAGTTTTGCTGAAACATACTGAAACTGCTCTCTTTTTTTATTGTGGTAGGATTGCTAATAAAGCCTCTCTAGTCTCTAAACTGCTAATCTGATTATGAATAGACTTTAAAAAGATGTGTTCAAAAAAAAAAAATCTTTGCATATAATAAGCTTCAGACAACTTCTAATCTATCTTGCTGACCTAATACAATAATGAGTATGTTATTCTCTGTCTCTTGAGGAGATAATGGATGTTTCTGTCCTAAGTTTGAGGCATCAGTCCCTAAAACAGCCCGAATATTGATATATTTGACTAAAAGGTTGATGACTTGATGTAGCTTTTATGATTAAGTACTTGTAGTATCCAGTAAGAGAATGGTCATAGTTTGACATCGTAACAGAGTATAATTGTGGATGAAACTGTTTCATAACTAGATCTAAAGAAAGCAACAACATTACCTTGGTTCTTACACTCATCAACCATGCTCCAAGCTAGCAAGGTTCTGTCAATGCTATATTCAAGAATGGGTGAAATTCCAAATCCTTATCAAGAAACCTCTAGCTAACATTGTTCTTGTATTCTCTTTGACATATTTGAAAATGAGGTAAAAATTCTAAATATTTCTCCCTTCTTCCACTTATATTTTAATATTTTGAGGCACTCACTTTTGAATGGTGAAATCAATAAACAGATAAATTGTATGCAAGGCTGCGCTCATATTAACCAAACAATATAAATTGTGATCCTGGATAACTCAAATAAAACAAAATGATGTAAAATAACTTCCCATAGTTTCTTTTAATTTTCTCTTAATTTTTCTTTTCTTTTGAAACTTTGTGATTGTTTCAAACTGCAGCTCTAAAACTCGAAGCAAAACTACCAAAACCATGGGAACTGCTGAAATTGGTGTAACCAAACTCGACCCAAGGGGCCAAATCAGAAACCGAAGTTTGAATATTGCTTTTTCTTATTTTTTAAAACATTTCTTGGCCATTGATATTTGATTTTATCTTATAAAAGACACAGAGATATGATACCTAAACAATATCAACATGTATATGTTTGTTGTTGAATAACTTAATTAGCGTTGATTGCTGAATGATGATTATGAGTTATGATAATAAATGTCTATACCAGTTATAACACTGAAACTTAAATAGTTATTTTTCTTGATGTTTTATTGTTTTAAGGTAGATATGGATACTATTATTTTGAGAAGCATCAGTACTTCGTAAATGAGCACCTTGCTCTGTTTGGCACACTCAAAGCCCTTGGAGATGTTGGGTCCTAGCATGCGCAGACCTTTTATTTTTAGATAACCTAACTTTGGCATACCCCAAGCCAACCTAATGTTCTTCAGGCAGTTCTAGTACTGGAACTTCATGACGAGATCATATATTTTACACTATGGTTTAGATCCTGATCCAGAATGGTATCTAGATCCAAGAGACGAGCTAGTGAATTAAAATTTAAAATTCATCTAATCCAAACTTCAGATGGACTCTCAACCACTATGCAGGTAGATGCAAATAATTCTACACCTCCCTTTGACAAAAAGGAAGGGCTTCCTCCCTAACCTTTAGTGCTTGCTGCTGGCCTCTCATATCCTAACAAAAAAACCTGTCTGAAAGCACTTTTCAAATATTGACCTGTCCCTTTTTTTACATGCTGATTTTCTACAAAGCTTAAAAGTCTGCCAGATTGTTATGTGACTTTAACTGATGGCCAACATAAGACATCTGTCCTTCAGCACTCTATTTATTTCATGTACTACGCCCTTGGCTTTCCTATTATACGCAATTAAACCTTTTGCGTGATTGTAAAGTGTATAAACCTTCTCTAGTGTAAATAGCAAGATAAAATTCTGACAAGCATGCTAGAGCACATTATGTTATAGTAACTATTATCTATTGATCAGGGCGAGTCTCTTACAGTTGTTATTCCTGGAAAAGTAAATTGAACCACAACATTTAATACCTATTGTCATGAACTTTTACTGGCAATGAGCAGGACATACAAGATTGCTAGCAGCATAATCTAATTAATGATAAACAGGCAAGAGATTATTTGCATAGAGAGCTTTGGTAAAGATTGTCAAGCATAAGGATGGAACAAAAAAATATAGATGTAGCATTAGGTTCTAAAGTCTAAACTGATTTAATACAGAAAAGTACAATGATTAGGAATCAATTTCAGTGTACTAAGAAGCAGAAGGATCAACCAAACATTATAAACTCATAAAGAAGCCTAGGGGAGAGGGGAGGGGGGGAGAGAGCTAAAATCCTCAGAAAGGGAATTCAGCAACAGTAGAAACACATGCATTTTAAACAAATAAAGAAAATTTACAAGGTCAAAAAGAACATAAGAAGTATGTCTAACCTTCTCAAAAAGAGGACAAAGCCCCAACCCAAAAGCAGATAAAAAACCATGAATTTCAACACGTCCGCTGCCACAATGAAATCATAAAAATATGACAAAATCTTCATTTTTCTTATAGCTTAAATGGAAAACAGGAACCAATAACAGTGACTCATATAATTATTAAAGTCACCAAGCTGAAGCTAAATCCATAATTAACATCATTATATATATGCCAGTTAAAACTCAAAAGGATTTAAAATAAGCATCCACTGACAGAAAATGTAAATATATAAGCAGAAATCAAGTGCATCCAATGGATCCAAGTCATTCCCTCATAGTCAAAGTTCTTTTAGCATCTTCACGAATTATAAAATGACTATATCAAGCATATGTTGCTCCCCAGGCCCCAACCTGAAGGGCAATATCTTGGCTTCATAACTGTAACATGGAGGAGCAATTGAGTCTTGAGCTTGAATTGCATGAAGCACACACGCGCTTGCATGCACGCAAACACACAATAGCCTTTTTTTTTTCTATTGCAGATGCCCTGACATCATAGACAATTTTCCTTTGTTTCATCCTCAACTAGTGCAATTTTTGTCCTGCTTTGTAGCTCACCTTATTCTATCTGGTTTTAACATGCAGCCCACTTATAATATTCTTAATTTACCTTTCACTCATCATGTTTGCTTTGACCTTATTTATTCTCAAGATTTTAGACCGTACATGACTGCAGGGTTTATTGTTACCTAAAAGAATTTCCGTCGAGTCCTAATGGCATGCATCAATCACATTATGCCTAAAACATGCATGTGAAATTTTCTTGAGGCTACAACTAAAATCAAATAGTAGAAGGTCAAGGTACATGTATTTGATTAATGTTTAACTTAAGCATGTATTAATCAAATTTTTAACTCAAAGGATACAATTCTGATTTCACCTTTCAAATATAAAACAAAATTTATTTTTCAAAAATGCACAATGAGTAAATTTCAAATGAATTTGTATTTTTCCTATTATAATATTGTTTGTCCTCTTATATAGTTTTTTGATCTTTTAAGTCATTTTAAATGGATTACAATTCATTCTATACATTGACTCACAGAAAGAAGTTTGGCGTATTACTGCAGGGTCTTATTCTGTGGTATGTAGATAAATATGTAGATATATTAAGAATATAAAGTTGCAGTATGGTATATATTTGAGCACTATAGAAGTTTAGTTTTCTACCACATCATAGATGGATATAGGCATATTCGAGCTGCTCTAACATCTGGTCAAGAACTTCTCTCACATCAATTTACTTATATCAAGGCTTCAGGTCAAGAGGTTTTTTTTTTTTCAAAAAAGGATTTTACTTTTTTGAGGACACAAATATATAACTCCTTATATTCAAAATCAGTTCTCATTACATTTTACTCATGCAAATTTCTACTTGTACATGTGCAAAAAGATAGACATGGATGAAAGACTTGTAATCAGTGCACGATATGTAGACACTAGACAGGTGGTTTATGCTTTACGAGATCTACAATACATATACATAGTTTTAAGATTATATGCTCAAAGATAAAGAATCTTTTACAGATTTAACACATGCTCAAAAGACCTTACAAAGGATACATGGTAACAAATTCTAGTAATAAAGCCCTTGGTTTCGTCCTATTCTGGTGATGCTATCAAACATTAAAACCACAAAGGAAATTAGTTTCTGAAATCATGATTTTAACCTGAGATATGATGGAACTTACTTGGAATCTGGGTGCATGGAGAAAAACCGATCTAACAATTCCATGGCTTCTGATGTGCTTATGCTGAATGACTGCATAAGAACAAATATAAATTCATATTTCATGTAGTAGTGGCTGTAAGCATAAAAGAACAATCCTAATCCCATGTTATTTCAAATTTTCAATGTACAACCATATCAATAGAAAGAATGCGTCATACCCTCGCCCTCTTGAGTTCTAAGCCAAGGGATCATATCTAGATAATTCAGTGTTCATGGACGGGAAAATATTCTCGAAAGTATCATGGTAATGTCACATATCCTTCATCTCAATGTGTGCCAGCACTCTACATAATTGTGCATAGGAACAACTAGGGACACTTATCCACTTGATAACTAGTTTTTGTGGAAGAGTCAACAGAGAATAAAAGAATATCTAGATTCTAGAGATTGCAACTATGCATCTAAGGATCATAGCAAGATACATTGTACCCTTAAAATAAGTGAATTAGAAGAGTTCGTACTTTGTACATGCAAGACCAAATTGATGGGATAATGGCTTGTTGCTTAGGGTATCATGTATCGTCTAGTTTTGTATCACCAATAACGTAAGAATTACATCTTGATTAAAGATCCTATAAACAAAAGAAATACTATTAAGTCCAAAAGAAAGCATGAAGCTTTAAATTCTTCAATGCATGTATGAGCCTAAGCTATGAGGTCTTCAGTGCTCTAATAATTACAGATAGCTATGATGTGAATTTGTGGTGTGGAAAATAAATATCAATATTGTGTTAACACAGCATAGAGAAAAATGCCATGGTCAACTTCCACCAGAGGATTTAAGTCATCCTGACTCCTGAGGCTTGTTTGTTAATTGATAAAGTAATGTTTCTAGGTAAGATCTTTGCCGCATGTCTGCATTTCTGCTAGAGGGAAGCTGGGGAAATAGTTAGCTGTTTCTTTTACACATCTTTCAGAAGTCAGTCAAGGCTTCTGCATTAGTCAATTCAATTTTAAGAATATGGTTAGCTCCATTGGGAAATGGAAAGAAAAGTTAAGATTCAGCATTGATAAATGAAACACATCAAGCTCCTTGGTGGAGTATGATTTGTGTTTCAGTGCACCAATTATCAGAACCACTAACATTTCCGGCGCAGATCATGAAGTCCAGCTGAATAGTGATTGGGTCCAATGAAAACTTTGTTATCCACTCTGTGATGATTCGAATCCATACTCTAGCTAAAAATATAAAATAAAATTGATAACCAAAAGTTTTCTTAGTATTAGGTAAATAGGTCAGAACAGGGGCCATTGCCTGGTGGGATGGAAAAGGGCTTGTGTTGACAGGTGCAGGGTGCAAAAAAAAATACCGAAGCTTAGATCTATCCCCAGTTTGCCCCTCCCAAGACCCTGAATTATTGGGACCATAATTGGGTGATGTCATTAGGACAATAGTCAAAATAAATAGCTTTCTATAAGGTAAATGATCCCATATATAATTCCACAAAATATTTAGACTAGGGTGATACTTATTATGAATAAATGATGTGAAAGGTTTCAAGTGCCATCTAAAAGTGGCTTAGCATGGTATCTTTGCTGCCCTACATGTATAATGCCAAGCCAGTTATGGCACTAGGCACATACTTTACTAAGCTAGTTTCAAGGCTTCACACAAGTTGACATTTTACAGCTATTTATTTTTTCAAATATTCTAATTTTAAAAAAATATTAAGTTTCCAATCTCTTATTTCACTTAGTGCAACAAGTGTGCTGTTAGGAAATGGCAAAGCACATGCCAGCTAGTGGCCTGGACTCCTACTAGCATCGGCACTTAAATCTTGATGACATGGAAGCATATAGATATCAATTTCGGGGATTGAACACTCACGCTCTCGACCCATGCCATTTCTACCATATAATTTGATGTTGAGCATTTGTCCTGCACAGGAAGATCAAGAAAAATTAAGGAAAGAGTGATAACAAATAAATAGCATCTATAATTATCAATTTGATCAAGCTCAAAATGACTGGAGCATGATTAATTAATAGCATTGATCTTGAATAATATGATGGAGTCCTTAGAAATTTGAAATTAAAATTACTAGTGCAGGGTTTATATAGATATTCAAGTTCCTCAAAGGTTTTATGAAAAACACCTTTGCCAAAATCATGATTAGATTCTCATTTGTATGGAGATATATGTCAAATGTCTTAAAAAGGTTATAATTTCTTCTTTATTGGTCAAGTTATGAAGGATATGAAACCTATAAATCAAAAATTTTCCTAGTGTTTATGTGCAACAACCAAGTGCCCTTGGGAAGAAGACCACTTGGCAAAGATGCTGGTTGCACAACACAAAATATATATTAAAACGGACATGCATGGACTTGAGAATTATGTTACCATCATAATGGACTTTTCAAAGGGCCCAAAGTAGTCCGATGGTTCACAGAGAATTGCATGCATATTAGATATGTATTAATGCAAAACTTTCTTCAGCTATAGGATAGAGATATGCTAGACCCAAAAAGAAAGATGTGACTGAATGCTTATATAAAATCCATGTATGAGGGAGAAGAAATATGTGAGCAGTGTTTGAGGTGATAGTAATGACATATACGCTTGGGTGGCCTTCCACCATAACCACATGTAAGTTCACACTAATCAAAAATTTGGTTGATGATATATTGTAATTGTAGAGAATAAAATAGAATTTGCTGGGTGAGAAAATGGGCAAATGCTGCGTAGATTGCAGTTCAAATCATCACAACCACAATGTCCACATGGTTTTTGGTCGAAAACATCAAATACTGGTGCAGCTTACGAATAAGTCTTATAATTTCCATTTCTACTGGATCATGTTGATGAAATATACCATGCCAGCAAGCCATCAGTCCAATCTAGAGGTATTCTACCTTTGTATTTAGTAGTGCCAGCCTATAAACAAGCATGGATTAAAATAATATGCATCAATACAAACAATATATAGTGTATTGGCTTGGGTCTGTATCATGCCAACCCATGCTGAACATTATTATTTCCATTTAAGACAGTTTGAAAATATTCTCTTTTCACCTTTTTATGGCTTTTATTTTCTTCCTTTCTTTTCAAATTGAAGAAGTGATATACAGATAAGGAACATGATGATGAAAGAAAAAATCATGTTCTACACTAGAACAAAGATTAGAAATTAACTCAACGCTATTTCTTGCATTACTAGAAGTATATAAGAATCTCACAATACCAACAACATGGACAACATCTACAGCGTGTTGTAACCTTGTAGGCAAGGTTCCATATTTCTTATAATTTCTATAAAAATTTTGAGCTTAATCATATTGCTGATGCGTCAAAACAATTTTATAATATTTTTCCTGACAAATTACTTGAAACCATGTAATATACTTACTAAGACAGCCAAATAGATATTTAGGAAAAATTATGCTTATAAACTACTGCAAATTAGTTTAAAACTACATTCACTTGATTAAACTTTTGCTATATTCTAGTATATAAGACAATTTTGCTTAAAATGATTTAATCAAACAGTGCATCTTAGAATGTCAATAGTGATCATTTTGACAAACCTGTCTTTTCATGAAGATACGTGCCAAGTGTTGGCATGGTTTAGTATGATATACATATACTGCCAACATTTGCTTATTCTAGTATGCAACATCTCACTAATCATTTTATATTTTGTATCACTTTAAAAAAATAAGATGCATCATTTAGGTTATACCGGGATCATAAAAATATTAAGAAACATCAAATTATACTTAAAATCATTGAAAAAGTGTAAAAAAATTGATTACCAATAAATCAAACATAAAAAGTTTTTTAAAAAAATGGGTGTGCCAATTCGGAACCGGCATGCCTAGATGTACCATGTGTCGGTACGGTGAACCGGCACACCCAGATATATCATGTGTCAGTATGGTACCAATCACCCAGATGTACCGTGTGTCAGTACGGTACACATGATACCAAACTGTTCGCCGATTGGTTCAAGTCCCGGTATCAGTTCAGCGGACATTGCATGGAACATATATTTTCTTATTTCTCTGGTATCTTTCCATAGATAGTCTCTTGCTCAAGCTTTTAGAAAGGTTAAAATTGTATTGAAAAAAGTTTTTCAACTTTCCTAAGTTTCTTTTTTTAAGAACTGTTATATATCTAAACGTTTTCTTATTAAGACTCATCTTAAACATTTGAATAAATGATATTAAAAATATATATTAAATTTAAAATAGAAAGTTTTCTCATCTATCTGTATTTTAATAAAAGTGCAATTAAGGTATAGTTGCATCCCATGTGCAAGACTCTAGTGACAAACAATCAGAAAAATAGTAATATTTATAACTAAGTTTGAAATACCTACCTAATAAGCAACATGTGTTTTATTTAAGTGATCAAAAGTTTCCGGAAAGCACATAAAAGTCAATCTTTTTTGTTGGGAAGTGACTTGTCATTCATCATTCTCACAAGAACAATCATTACATTTTGCACTGCAATAATATTCTTATCTCTATCTTTCAATCATCCAAGCATGCCCATTTTGAGATTTGTGATAATCACCCTCAGGTAATCTAAAACCTGGTCAGGAATTGTGGTTGTCACTTCATGAAGGATATAAGAACACCCGCATTTTCGCAAGTATCAAGCAAAAAATGCCTCGAGGCATTTATAGGAAACCACACAAGCCAGTTTGGCATCACTTTTTTTATTTTTTGAAAACAAAATGACAAAAACCAAAGCAAAAAACATGTTTGGTATTTTTTTTCTTTTATTGTTTATTTTTCAAAAATTATTTTATTATTTATAAAAAATAAAAAAATAAAAGTAAAAAATTCTCAATTTCACTTTTTTCAAAAACAAGAAACTACTCTTTTACCACCACAACTGACACCACCTCCACCATCACCGTCACCACCACCATCGCCATCAAGATTTCCACCACCACCGTTGCCATAGTCCACCACCACCAATGAAGCCACCATCACCACTGTCATTTCCATCACCGCCATTGCAACCGCTGCTGTCATCTCCACTATCACCATTACTACCACCACCACAACCATTGCCATAACTACTGCCACCCCCACCACCTCTGCCACACCGCCGTTGACATGATGGTCTATATCACACCACCACCATCATCTAGTACATCTACAATCTCCACCACCACCACTGCCTTGGCCACCATCATCATATTTATGTTTCTAAAAATAATTGACTATACCAACATATTTATATTTTTAAAAAATCAGAAATAAAATTAAAATATTTTTTTATTTTTAAAAATAATAAAAATGAAAGTGACGCCAAACGACACCTTATTTGCAAGTTTTAAATCATGAAACGGTACTCTACATTTGCTTCTTCCACCACATGCACATTGCATCCATGGTTAGTTTTAGTTCGGCCTAGGTATGCTACTAAAAGAATGTATACATAAATAAAAGTATAAAATTTGTTCCATTTTCACCTCTTAACCATGTTCCTTTTTTAATAATAAAAAAATGTTCCTTTTCTGGCACATGAAATATGGTTGTTTAAAAGTTGAACGGAGATGTTGCAGACAACCTGACTCAAAACTTCTTTGAAACTCAGACCTGACTTCTCAAGACTGGAGCAAGGATTTATCAATCAGTTAACCGTGGTCCTCCAGTCAAAACAAAAATTGGTTTGCCCCTGTCAAGAAGTTATGTAAATACAGACCATTTAACATCTTTGCAGTCAACTAGAGATCCTTAACATACTAGTAAAGCTAATGTGAATTGATAATATGGTATTATACATTGATCAAAAATTGCTGCACAAGTTACTGACTAGCTCTGAATCAGCTGTAAGATAGGAATTATGAAAAACTAAATAAAAGCAAGTTCACAATGCATTTGGATTTCCCAGAATTCAGATATGCCATACTTTACCGAACCAAGCAGTACAAGGCATAACGTACTATACCGGTTCGGTACCAATACACGCTACGGAGGCGTATTGACACTCGTTACGCCGAACCAGCCTCCATACTCAACGTACCGATATAATAATAGGATGGCTCTGGTACAGAGCCTAGTATTGAGACAGCATACTTTTCTCAGAACCCTTAGGTCATAATAGCTCTTTATTTTGATATTTTTTTAATGTGTAAACCATGTTCACTGCATTGCATGACAGATCCAGTGATTGAAGGAGTAACTGATGAATACCTTTTAATATCTGCATAAAATGACAGGCCACAATTCACAAAACAAGCAGCAACTGGATGATAACTAGAGAAAAAGCTAACTGGATTCTCTATATCAAACAATTGAAATAAATGGTGTGTTACTAACATAACAACAGCCTCTCGTTTAGAATTTTATTGATGTTATAATCCAAATTAATTCAATTTAGCAACAAAAAAAAATATTTACACTATAGGGTAACCTAAAAGTAACCACAATTTGTACGGAATAAAGATATAGAAGTAACGAATTGGAAGTTATCTTGCAAGATAAGCAAATGTTTTTCACCTTTGCTAGCTCCAATGCCTTTGTCATAAGCATTAGATCACCATAAGAATGAGATGTTTGTACAACATTAAGTGCGCTCGCCATAGCATAGCCAGTCTGCAAATTTAAATAATGACCGCAAAGATGTATGTCAGCTTTTCCTTTCAGCTTGTCAAGCTGATTACCATTATCTAAACAGCATAGCTCCATAAACAGAGAAATAATTATCCATAGTGACGCCTTATGCAATATTGACTCACAACAATGAAGTGATCTCATAAGGCAGTTTATTTATCAAATGACACATTGAGAACTCTCCCAACTAAAGATCGGTTAACATATGTAATCATTTTTGTGTCAGAGCCTAGCATTCAAAAAGTTTTAAAACACGACACTTCCAGTCGATTAAAAAACAAAAGTAGCAAATGTTCACTACACCTACTCACCCGCTCAGCAAAATGAACAGCATTTTGTTGTTTCTCAAGTGGGGCAATGATGGGGAGGTATTCCACCTGTCAAATCAGAGAAATAGATTTCTTAACTACCAAAAGTTTCCAATTAAGCATCTCACTTGAGTTTAAGAATCTGAAAGCGTTAAACTCTATTCATGACAACATGTAGACTTATTTGGAATGACATAGTTGACTATATTCACATATAAGTGTGCATCTAGATGTGTATAACATTAAACTATTTTCAGGACAATTGCATTTACAATTGCTCTTTCATATATATCAAATGGTAGTTACAGAGTAGTGGCTGAATTAAAATTTAAAATCGCAGGAATAGAAGCACCTATATGTGAAGCGCTGAAAAGTTTCAACTTTAGAAGGAAGAGTTTCTAGATAAAACACATTAATAATCTGACAGAGCAGCACTGATAGCAGAATAACAGCCAAGCTGATCATAATTTGGCATCAAACCATCTAGAATTCTAGATAGTAAAAACCTAACCATGGAACCAAGAAGAATCAATACGCATAATCAAATCATAACCACAGAATACTATTTTTAATGCATATTTAACACAGGGGACAACTTACACCAGCAAATATTAACCATTTGTTTACCCTTTTCTAAATTAATCTGGAACAGAATAATTTTCTTGTAACCTTTTTCATGACACAGAAATATAGGCCACAGAGCTCCCCTGCCTCAGTTACCCAACATGTGTGTCAATTAGGGCTACTAGGGGATGAAGTTCTCTCTGTTCTTAGCTTCAAGTTTAACTAACACATCCAATACATCTATTTCTAAGCAGGAAGGTTGTGTTATTTGTAGAAAATGCTACGTATTATTAATTCCCTGCCCTTGCAAACATCTGTAGACAATGATGATTGTATCTAGCTCAGGAACTTATTTAGCATTTTCACCTTAACTTCCAAACAAATGTGCAAACATTTATCTACCAAAGATTTTGATTTCGTAAATATACAATTAATGTTGGTTATGTCAAAACCACAATCATAACCAACAAGCGTCATCGCAACATGATTTCTTCATATTTTCACAAACTCGAACCCCATACCATTTTATGTCTCTATCATATATCGTGACCCTTCAGTATAACCCAAGTTCAAGCAAAGCAATATGTATGTGTGTATGTGTATATAAATGGATGCACTTGAGTGCATTTGGCTCCGAATGTTTCGTAGTGGAAATCAATGATTAACATTTCAAAATGAAAATCGACATTATTGAACATGATCTATGTTGTATAAAATGCACAGAAACAAAAAAAACATGCAGTTTTGAGATCTTTTGCCATGCATCAAACCAATGAAAATTGAATCATTCTAATGGTACATATCATCATTTGATCATAATCTAGAAGCATCCAGATCAGCTAAAATTTGATTAGTATAATGTTCTGAAATATTTAGATCAAGATCAACATTAGATATGCAAATTATATAGGATGTAACATACCTTAGTTTAATAGCTATGTTGCTGGCGTTCATTTTGTGCTTGCTTGATGCATAGGCAAGAAACCTCTAAGAAAATTGATTTTTAGTCTCTAGGTTTAGTCTAGGCATTTTATACACAATAGATCATGACCAACATTGCTGATTTTCATTCTGAGAGCTGCATCATTCATTTCCACTAGGAAGCATTCTGGGCAAAATGCAATGGAATGCATCCTAGACTAAACATATAAACAACATACAAACATACACATATATACAAATAAGGCACTCTCCCCATGAGAGCTTCATTGGATCTTCATTGCACATTTCCATATCATCTCAGTTAGTTATCCAATCTCCACCTTTGTCTCAAACAATGGTAACCCACACATTTAAAATACTCATTCGTAAACCCATCCTTTCTGTTTTACCACTTACCCGAGCAGCATTTTGATCTGCTTGATGTTCACATTAAGACATTTAAGGCCATGATTTCATTTTTCTCCCAAATAAAACATTTTAGATTGTCCATTTTGTTCGACACACAAGGGTATCAACTGAAGCTGAAAAGTTTAGAAAACAAGTTAAAATCACCTAAAACTACCCTAAACAAAAAACACTTAACCAATAGTTTTGATCTCAGCATTCCTAATGAAACAAACTAAATAGTCTGAGACTGCTGAAGCATTGCTTGTTTGCTCTTTTTAAAGCCTAAGAATTTGTCTCACAGAATGTTCTATGCTTTTTGCTGTACAATAAAATTTCTGTACAGCTTTTACGCATGTGGCACCTACACATGCCCTTAAAGAACCTGTCCATTTCAAGCATTTGAGAAAAAATAGAAAAGATAAGGGTATTTGTTTCACTTTCTAGAAAAATTAGAGATAATCCAGGTCAAATCAAATATGAACAGTTGTGATCATGTCAAGAAAATCAGACACCAACAGGTGCCAAACCACAAAACACATAGTGGGGTTGCAAAACCTTCACCCAACCTTTAAAGTACCAGGTTTTGAAGCTACTATAACAAAGAATGATATACAAATAGTGCTCTCAAGTATAAATCAAACAAAAAAAACTTTATGACAACCTGGGACCTCACCCAAGAAGGGTATCTTAAAGGCGTTATTTGGGTTCCTTGGCCCCCTTGTCCCTGTATAAGTATCCAAAATCTCCCCAGTACAAAACCAATATGGGATTAAACGCATGCCTACACAGGCCTATATATACTCCCATGCTTAAGCCCTAGTATCTTTGCCATAATAAGGGTCCAAATCTAATCAAATTTGATCACAAACACTACGATCAGCCCGTGATCAGCACAAAAGAGTCCCACTGCAATGTCCCCTGGTCTACATTGGGCCATGGGTTGGGTCTACTATGATACCACTTGAAATGACTCGGGACCTCCCCCAAAAAAGCTAGCCACAAGGTATTATTTTAGATTTCTTAGCCCTATATAAGGGCCCAAGATCTTCTTAGCACACAACCAATGTAGGACTAAACACACATCCACACAAGACCTCATAGGCTTCGCAAAGAAGATCAAATTACTGTTTGGGATTAACTTTCTCTCAAAAATGTGAAGAAACCTTGAATCAAGCTTCAATTTATTTGGAAATTACCAATGATCAAATTGTCAAAGTTTAGTTTGGGGAGAATATAACAATCAAATCAATTGGTAAAGATTAAATGAGGACAATCACAAACTATAAGTTTCCAAAGCCTTCAATGTGAGTTATAGAAGATGATCATAGATATCTAAAACTGTTAAGAGAACCACATGTTGCATGGATCATGGTAATGCAATACTTCAAGACTCGGTGAGATAGTCCTATACATGAAATAATAGTAGGCCATGGCCTCTCAACTAGTATGTATTATGAAAACATGATACGCCGCAATGTTTTGAAAATCCTAAGAGTGATTGACGTTTGAGAATCTTCAAGAGAATTTAGCATCATTGCTACTAGGGCAAGCCTTTGAGTTGGGCCTGGTTTGACATGAAAATTAGTAGCTTAAAGTAATTCTTTCCAGTAAATTTGTGCATCCGGTGCTATCAATAGGGTTATGCATAGACTGAAGCCTAAGTTGACTATTTTGTTGCTTTGAATATTGTGATAGCTTCTTTTTCTCCCTTCTTGTGCCATTCAGACGGCAAGATTGCTTCTAACCTGAAGAAAGTAAACTAAAGATTTAAAAGTTAGCAAGAAATCCTTGGATACCAGTAAACCTGAAGACCTAGACATTTGCTTCTACCTTAATTTTGTGACTACTACAATGGCAGTAGAAAGCCCTTTTCTCCGCAGTCATGATTCTACCTGTGATCAAGAATTTAAGTTTCATTGGTGCGGACCAGGGGCTGGCACAGCACATGATGCATGCCATTACATGCTGAAACAATTTGATAATTTAAACTTCTTTCTAACCCAATTAGGAGTTCCATCGTTAACTAAAACATATGTTAAACCTCTACATGGTCTCCTATAATAAAAAAAAGGTGGGTATATGTATGCATTTGGTTATTGTGTATTTTAAGCTAATATGACATCCTAACAGTGCATTAGCATTACTTCAATTACAACCATTGATAAATGTATATTCTATATAGTAGTCATTCATATTGTAAATAAATAGAACATGGAGTTTAAGATTTGAAAAGAGTAAAGCATGTATGAGTATTGAAGCATTCTGAGCTAATTAGTATCATATCAGATGAAGAAATTTTGGATATTAAGATCTAAGATTTTCTTACTAGGCCTTTGTGTCATGACAATTTTTGGGTATAATAAAATATATGAGTTTTTTAAGATAAAGTAGGCATTTTCACCCAAACCTAAAAAAAGTGGATTTAAACTTTAAAGTAATTGTAGAGGCACCTCCATGAAATTGTGAAACTGAGTGAACATTCTGAAGAAGAGCTTCATCAACGAAATATTCCCCCTGAATTAGATGCCATCAAATGTATTATGACAGAAGGCATCAATAAGAAACATATCTCATGTAAAAAAAAAAACACTTACCATGACTGGTCAAAATGTACATGGGGAAAACGCACAACCACAGGTTGAAGTGGGAAGCCATGAATGAATGCACCAAGTTGAAATGAAATAAGAGACCTCCCATTTGTAGTGGTTCCCTCAGGAAACAGTAAAACATGTGGAAAACCATTGCATGAAGCCTTTCTCTGAATTCAAGTCCTAGAAAACATGTTTCTGTATCAAATAGCTAATATACAGGGAGACATTTTATTAAAAGAAGTCTTGTTCTATACACTTAGTTAGAAAAGCAAGTTTTGCTCTCTCCCAATTGAAATAATTGAAAAATAGCATTTCACATAGTGTTGACCGAGGTTCGCCGTCTCAGTACCAGACCCCGTACCAGTACCATCCTACTACAATATCGAAATGGTACAGCTCGGCATGCTAAGTATCGGTACGGCATGGAATAGCATATCGGTTCGATACTAGTATGGTATGGTATGTCCAGTATGGTACGGTACTGACGGTACGGCAAATTTTGGACTGTTGACACTACAACTATACCCTAGTTATGACTAACACTAACAAATCTAAGCTGCAAAGGGAAGAAAGAGGACAACACAATTGATCAAAAATTAAAGTAACAAGATATACTTGTGTAACTCACATAACTAAATATTCACAGAATAAAACAAAGCAATGACATCAACTGATCGTCATATAGTCACATTTCAACTTTGCTATACAAGTATGCACACCAAGTACAGGAACACTAGTTAGAACCAAAACATAGGCATGCCAATCTTCCATTTTTTGTTTCTCGTCAGCTATTCAAGATGGCATGAAATAAAGTCTAACCTAAAGATGGTCTAGAAATGCAAATTTACTTCCCCCATATTCATAAGCTAAAAAAATATGTTCATCCAAAACAAGTCATCAAAGACTAAAAGAAATCGTTGCAAATTTTTTCTATAACATTTGCTAGATATAACAAAAAAATGTAAGGTGGCCCAATCCAAAAATTTTTGTTTTCCTTTTATTTCTTTATGTTTGATGTATTTGTACTTAATTTTTTGATAGACATATTGGAGGTAGTTGGCAATATTTAATTTTGTTCATATTTAACATTTTAAAATTATTTTTAAGTATTTCTGGTATTTTTTTCAAATTTAAAAAATTCATGAAGCTTGAGGCCCGACCCGAAGCCCAAAGCCCAAGTAAGGGCTGAGCTTGTGCCTAGAAGGTAGGACCTAAAAGCCTAGCCGGGTCAGACTGGGCTGGGCCAAGCCCAAACCTAAGTAAATTGTGTTGACTTTTGAGCAAAGCCTGGCTGGAGCCCAGCCTAACCCATGGCCAAGTCTATGTGTAAGGAGTTTTAAATTTCCTAGGGGTTGCGGCCCTTGCTGGCCCCCTTTTGGATTTGCCATTGGTCACAAGCCTCAAAATGTAGGTGTTACAATTGACGAGGTAACCTGGTTCTAAAAGGATTTTCTCCTTAACAAAAGTTGGAAATGACATTTAATGACATCAAAGGGAATTAATTTCTTTCTTTTATTTGGCTACAATCTGTTGGGCATATGTTCTCCCAGATGGTCTATGTTCACCTCATTTTTCATATGCAAAAAGCTCAACAACACCTAAACCCATAAATATTGTGTTTTGTAGTCATCGTTCATCAAAATCTTCCTTCATCTTTCATGTAAAGATGAACAAATCATATTAAAGTTTTGATAGAATCCTATGTAATAAATAGGATCTAGTGATCAACCAGTCTCCATTATCATTTGGTCAAAGTAGCTATCTAGCATGTTGATAACATTTCTAGGTGGTTGTACGATAATTCAAAAACAGGATTTGGCCCTCATTAGCTTGACGAGTTTAGACGTATTGGGAAAAATGTTGCCCTTCACTAGGACTGAGAGGGTTTAAGGGCATATGGCGAATCATATCCTTAATTATGAAGCCCGAATTACATATGAATCTCAACTACCTAAAGAAAACATTATATTACCATTCCAAAATGATGCGATCAAGGAATACGGAACCATCCCGATCTACCCGGTTCGGGGCATACCAAGCCGTGCCGGCGACGAGCAGAGACGGTCCCGACATTCAAAATGAAAAATTGGCAGGAGGGGGAGAGGGAGAAGGAAAAAGAGAAAAAAAGAAAGGAGGGGAGGAAGAGAAAGGGAGAGAGATGGAGGGCTGCCGGAGGCTGTCGAAGGGCCGCAAAGGGCCAAAGGATGGACTTCGCCCTTCGGACTCCCATTTCTTTTGATTTTACTTAAAATTTTTAAAATAAAAAAAGAGGCCCTGACAGACTCCTATTTTGAATAAATAGAGGTCTAGAGAGCGGAGCCCCTTCTCCAGCCCTCGGGGCACTCTGGCGGTCTCTGGAGCCCCTCTTCCCTCTCTCTTCCTCTCCCTCTCTCTCTTTTCCTCTCTCTCATTCTGCCTCTCCCTCGCTCTCTCTACTGTGTTGGTACGGGCTCAGCACGGAACAGCACGGGGGCATAAGAAATGTGCCACCGGCCGATTGGTATGGGCTCTGGTACCAGCGCAGCAAACCTTGGATGTGATGAATTAGGAAAAGATGAAGGCTAGATCAACATCTCATCATCAACTTAAACTCCACAATATTATTGTGGATATAATTTTCCTTCCCTTTTTTATTCCCATGAGCTCATTAATTTTGTTGGATACGCATTATAGCGATATCCAAATGTTTTGAAATGTTCAGGACCAATATTCATGAAATAATAAATCACCATAATACAATCCCATAGCATTTGAATACCACCACTCAAATGTGTTTGGATATCTCATAGGAATCATAATATTTCGTAATCATTGTGTTTTTCGAAATTACAAATTATGGTTCAATACAAGTGTTAGTACAATGATTTTTTTCCAAAATCTTTCAAATCATGTGATTAGAAAAAAACTTGTCTTTCAACATCTCAAAATTTTGAATAAAGAAATAGAATAAGATCATGATTTTGAATTTAGAATGTCCAAATGCAACCTTAATAGGCTACAAAATGATTACCATTAACCTTGCCAATAAAATTCTATTCCATGTTCATTCTCTTTATTCTAGCAATAGAGTAATATAACTTTTACAACTAAAAGAAGAAAAGAATACAGAATACCAAGAATAAGCTTAGGCTTAGAAGAACATATCCCGAAAAATAAATGAAACATGACTTATCTAGTAAAGTGGTCAAATTGATCAAAAGAGAACACAAAATTTACCAAGATAATAGAAAAACAAAGACAAATGATAAGGTCATCAGTATAATTTTCTTGATTTATAATACAACTGAATAAAATAACAATGTCAAGAAAAGTGGAAATTAGATCAAAATATAGATATCATAACTTAGAAACCTTTTACCTTTATTTCACTAACAGCATGCTTTCTCGATGGTGCTGAGAACCTATCAACATAAATAACCTATACAACATATAACATAAAACTCAATGAAATGGCAACCCTTTAATAACTTGATTTCGCAAGAATGCCAATGCATGGAAACTAAAGTATATATAAATTTAACACTAGATACCTAGATATTTGACGAGTAACATATTTAGCCAAGTAAAGCATAGATGTACCTGCATGGCTCTAATAATAGTTCCAACAAAAGGCAAGGCATCATGTGACTCGGAAGCAACAATAGTTGGAAATAGTTCATAGAAAAAGAATATGGGCTCTATGTATGAGATATGATTAGCAACAACTATCGGTGCAACCTCACGCGATGCAGGCCTTCCTATTCTCTTAATCCAGTGATACCTGACACAACAAAGAAAAAAAAAAGGAAATACAAAAAAATATTAATTATGTTGAAAGGAAAGTGAAATAATTACCATAATCAAATGATTTTTAGTAAACGCTAGAGTTAAAACTTAATGCACCGAATCATACATATATATACATACATATCTACATTAGCATATATATATATATGTCTGTGTGTGTATACAGTTAGGGTGGGATGCTTTTGAGAGCATTTGGCTCCAAATGCTTCCTCGTTAAAAATAATGAAAGACCTCTCAAAATAAGAATATGAAAAGCTAACAAAAAATGAATAGTAATAGATAGCTAGTGAGCACAAATATAGCATAAACCATAAAATTTGGAATCTAACCCATCTTGATTTAATATTTTAAAAGTGTGCCTGTATCTGTATGTTTTCACAGGATTTTGTTTATCAACTTTTCTAATCAAAACGCCCTTGAGTCAATTCTAGAGTGTCTCTAAGCTCTCCAAAAAATGAATTTGCTTTGGGGTGCCTATTATGTAAACATGAAAAGTTCCTCAGGCCAATTGATGCTGGATTGGCAACTTATTAAACAACCACCCCCATGTACCAGTCCAAATCCTACTAGTTCGGCACCAAATCCTACAGTTACACTAATCCCCTTGCCATGTGGTAGAATTTTCATGTGCATAAGACAAGAACCCCTAATGTTACTCCAAAAAATATTCTCATCTAGAAACAAACCCATCCCCGCCTTTATTTCATAAATAGTCAATTTCTCCGTACCAGCTTTTCTCTTGTATGAGTTCTTTCCAAACAAACTAGCCTTCTCTTTGTATCCCTGACAAATAAGTTAGATGACAACAATCGTGGACATAAATTGACCACCTAATTTGTTAATATATATATAAGGACCATTGATAGGAAGTGACAATTAGGAATCATGGCATCTAGCATGGAGCACTGCAAGTATAGTGGTATTGATTTTTTGAATTGAGAACTAGGACCTCAGCCAAGATCGATGTGAGGCAAGACCTTGGATTGTAAATTTTTGATATTTTTTGTTTGCTTCACATTGTGTTGATGTTTTATATTTTATTCCATATTATTTTTATTTTATTTTTGTTTCAGCTTTTATTTGTATTCCTATTCTGTATTTCATGAATATATATCTATTTCTTTTGGTAAGTCTTGTCTTTTTCTTAACATGCATTTCATGTGTTGATTTGCTATTGTATACACTATATACACACATGTATATGCATGTATATACACACAAAACTACATGTATCTATTATGCAAAGATAAGAACTTTTGTAGTCAAAACACGTGAAACTGACTCCAAAGCATGAAACCTTGACTAAGGTAGTGTTTGCTTGGGGAATAAGTTGGGGGATATCCTCCCACTTGCCCCACTTATTCCACCAAACAACATTTTGGCACCGACAAAGCAGGCTTATTCCCTTGTCATGATGTCCTAGGAGATATCCCTCCGACTTACATCATAAGCTCATTCGATGGTGGAGATCTGATAGGCTCATTGCACAGAACTGAGAAGAAACTTATTCCTCCTAATTACCATATTACGCCTCCAATTACTCTTTTGCCCCCATTCACTCTCCAAATACCAAAAAAAAAGTAGGAGAGCAATTCTATCCTTGTGATAAAATCTAAATCATCACGAAATCCAATGCATACTAAATGCACTTCAATCCCTACCCTCATCCCTTCCCACTTATTCATCCAACCGAATGCCAACAAGCATGTATCCCCTCTACGGTACCCAAATAACTTTTCCTTATTTCCACAAAATTTATTCTGCAAACAGATGCAACTAAGGATGTAAGGTATTGCTCTAAATATGTAAGACAAAAATCAACCAGTGTATCTCATCATATTCCTCCCCTTTTCTGTTTTGGCTTTTACAGTCCTAATTTCTCTCTATCTTAGAAATCTTCATTTTTCGGAAATCTCAATAAACTTAATCTTTATCCCTTAATAATTTTAGAGTTTTAAAACTTTAAAAGATAAGGAGTTTGGAAGAAAAATAGTAAACAAATCATAACCATCTATACTTTTAGGATTTCAATGTATGTGCTCTCACTTCCATAGCACGTGCTACAAAGCATGTACATATGTGAATATATTTATACCTATGAACAAACATGAATATACATACACATCTGTGTATATGCGTTTGCATGCATGCATATATACAACACAACAATATAGCACATGTTTTACTTAGGCATAGAAATATGGAAGCTAACAAGCTTCTATGTCCTCATATTCAAAGCATTTCTCCTAGCAAAGAAAAAGGTCCAAAACTTAAGTACTAGTTTTAATTTGATTTATTTCCCCTATGTATAGCTTTAAACAATTCATCAACTTTGATTTTATTTCCCCTAAGTAAATCAATTATAAAGAGCAAATTATTGCATTTAATCAAGGTAGAAAGAATTGACCTACATCTTAACACAGTCTTGTACATAATCTTTTTCAAAGGACCTGGAATCAAATCCAATCATGCTTCATGGAATGGGCTTATTAGAATTTAATATGCTGCACAAGTATTGGTTGAGACTGGTGTGGCAAAGGTGTAAAAATTTGGTTTTGGTGAGGTCAACCAAGTTTCGGTCTCTACAATTTCAGCGATTTTGGTAGTTTAAGCGATTTTAGTAGTTTAAGCGATTTTGGTAGTTTAATAAGTTTTAGTAGAATTCTAGTCAAAGTTTCAGGGTTTTGGTAAAAAAATATAAGGAAAATGTAAAGGAAGCTAAGATAATTACAAAATATTGAAGTATTTTTCTACTGGTGAAATCATTGGATTTATAGTGTCAGAGTTTTCTCCTATCAGATTACTTTTACTGAAACGAAATCAGTCTTTTTCCAAGCTAATTGTGCTTGTCAATCCAAGCATGGCTAAATTATCAAAGCTGTAGCACTCAAAAATAAACTAATAAACTTATACCAACATTAGCATAACCAGAACCAATAAGCCATATGCAATCTATTAGGGCGGTCAAACTCCACCACCCTCATCTGCTTCCATTATCTTTTCTAACTCATATTATTCCATAATTCCCCTTGTGTCCACATCATTCTCACAAATTCACATCCTTCATCATAGCTATCAGAGATCTAAACCAAACCAAATTTCAAACAGATGATCTACATTATAAGTATGATCAGAACAACACCACCATCAACGAACGATAAAGAGAAAGACAAAGGAAGATGGAGACAAAGAGAAAAGGGGTTTCAATTACCCGAAGGTGAAGAGGATGCAACGAGCGGAGATCCTGGTGACCCACATGATCCGGCTCCGCCACCGGGGCATCGGGCTCTGTTTGTCCTTCCACCCCTGCAGCGCCAGCTTGGTTGCCAGGAATCCCACCGCAAGGGCGAGCCCGAAGAGCACCAGCCGCGCGAGGGCGACGGGCAAGCAAAGGACCACCTTGAACCACTCATAGCCCCCGGCAATAGACGGCGTGTGGTTGCGGAAGGGATCGACGGGGATCGGCCGGGGCAGGGCCAGCGGGGGCGCGCCCAGAAACTCGAAGGGGTTCTCCGGCGGTCCGGCGGGGCGGCGCTCGCAGTCGATGTCGAGGATGACATCGGAATCGCGTCCACCGCCGGGGAGGAGAGGGGTGCGGAGGTCGCCGTTGGAGTTCGCCATTGAAGCTCAAGGAGCGAATTTCGGGGGAGATAAAGAAGAGATGGCGAGATGAGGACGATCAGAGACGGAGAGAAGAGATGAGGAAAGTTCGGACAGAATAAATAGTAACAGTGGTTTATTTGGGTTTTTTCTTTTTTGGTATATATACATATTTGGTGTCTTTCAATCGTCGTGTTTCTCGGGATGCGAATAAGACGTCGACGACGATGATGATGCCGATCATGTGGGCGTCTACGATTTGCGCCGGGGGGGATGGAAAGCTCCGAAAACGTGTCATCGTTCAATGGTTTCTCTTTCACACTTACCAAAGATAGAATCGAGTGGATTGACCTAATCTGAGTCTCCTGTTTTTTTGGAATTGTGCCCGTTGGCCCGCCAGCCCTCACCTTCTGATAGCCTGTCCAAATCCCATTTCTGAATAAAAAAACTAAAATTTATGAAGGTTTTTTCCTCTTCCGCATGCTACAATGAGAAGGGACTAGGTTTCTATAGATCACACCCAAATAAATTGGTCCAACATAATCTTCAAATCAAGGATATTGTTCTAAAGAAGAAAAAAAAGAAAAAGAAGGGGGGGATAATCTTCAAATCAAGCTATATCATTTATGTGCTCCTTGCATGTGAATTTGGATATTTTATCTTCTAAACACAACTTTTGACATAAAAATGCCTTTTTAAGTTCAAGGTAATAATATCTGATCTAAATTAGAGAACTCACATTACCAAATCTTCGGCCGTTGTGATCCAAATTCAAGTAGCATTTCGGCTTCAATTTTGTAAGCACAGGAAATCCATATCATGACCACATATATATACTAAAACTCTATAAACAAAAAAAGTAATTAGCTCACAAATCTTAAGTCTATATACATATTCCCCATCCTAATCTCCTCTGCCTTTTAATTCTTACAATCTTTTTAAACTTGTTCGCCTAGACCTCATGCCTCTCTTTCTTCCTCTTTCTGATGAAATTATAACCATTCTACTTGCCTAGGTAAAAAGCAACCTTGATGATTGATAGTTTAACCTAAATCTTATTGTTTCCTTAAATTAAAAGTTATCTACCACTTTATCAACTTTTAGAATTGATACAGCTGCCTTCATCAAACAAAAAGAATAACAACCTTGGAAATCTTTAGG
Organism: Phoenix dactylifera; assembly: GCF_051530095.1. NCBI lineage: Eukaryota > Viridiplantae > Streptophyta > Magnoliopsida > Arecales > Arecaceae > Phoenix > Phoenix dactylifera. Next base: position 2,449,074 of record NC_143205.1, on the reverse strand, counting down.
GGCAGCAAGTAATTGGATCAAGGGTGTGTTATCACCATCTATTTCTTAAAAGGTATAAAAATAGAAAAATATAAAAAAATGAACGTCAAAAAGGCTAAACTAACTAATCTTAAAATATTAGGCAGAATTTAAGCTAAACCTAGAATTAAGAAAGCAAAATAATTCTAGAAACTAAGGTCTAAGGAAGCTAAATGAACAAATATCCCTAAAGATTACTATAGCTTACCACCTCATTACCAAGGGAGCTTCGTCATTGCCAAGAAATCCACCAACTGATGCCATCATAGCATGTTACAAACATGGACTCAACCATCTAGCCTTCTCGTCATTCCCCAAAATCCATCAAGGCTTACACAAAATCCAACATGCAAAAAAACTTAAGAACAAACATGAGTTAATATGCACTCAAAAGAAAGCAAACTTTATTAATGTGCCAAAACAGGGGGTACATAGGAGGCATTTATAGGATTTGAGGTTTGTTGCCACTAGAAACCGGCCCGACCTAGGGGCTAAGTTAAAGGGGTTGCTGGAGATCTCGGCTCGTCTGCCATCCGGATCAGAGAGATGGATGGGTTGTTGCATGCCTCCACGTGATAGTTCGATGATTGCTGCACTCGATCAGCAATGATCTCGACGCCAAGCACCCATAAGTTGGTATTGGATGGTGGAGGTATGGCTTCAACAAGTGCTCCAATGCTGGCTTCGATCTAAAATAGTAAAACATAGAAGTCCATACACCGGAGCATGTCTAACGGGGGGACCCTTCAATATTTAAGCCAAACACATCTCTCAAGAAATAAGAGGAGGCCTGGGAGGGGCAGACAAGTAGCATAAAAAAGTCAAAAGAGAACTTACCTAGAAGTCCTCAAGGAATGTAATATATAAGCAAGAGATGATGTCCGCAGCTCAGTAGTTTGGGGTTATTTTTTGGAGAGTGGCTGGAAAGTTGGATAAATTACTACATCAATTGCCTCCTGGAGCATCATGAGGGCCCTGAAGCTCTCCAGATGGTCTAGAGGGTCAGTCGTCCCATCGTAGGTCTCCAGCTGGACCATCTTGAAATGGGGAGGAAGGGGTTCCTCCATGATCTTCACCAAAAATGGAGAGTCAGCTGTGAAGTCAACACCATCCTCGAGCTCGGCATTGCAGCCTCTCAGAGCCTTGAGGTAGCGATCCATTTTCTTGAACTTAAGGTCAACCTCTCTCCTAGAGATCTCTCTGATTGGTGGTGGGACGAAAATCCTGGCATCGATCCCTTCCAAGATTGCGAGCTCAGGGATAGGCTTCTCCTTTCTTGCCCTGTGCCCCGTGAGTGAGAATAATGACTGTGTTGAGACTATAATAGACTCTAAGGACGAGAATGACAACTTGGCTACATCGGGTCCTCCTGATCTCTCTATGCACGAGTTTGCTGCAGCGACTGTTACAGCTGCGATTGCTGTTGCTGCTGATGGTGGTGGTTAGCATCCATCTATTATAGGTTATGGATGGTGATGGTCAATGTGTGAACTTGCTGCATGAGTAAACAGAATTGCTAAGCAGTAACCAACAAGTCAGGCTATGGCGCTTGCGAAGGGGGGCTCTGAGGGCTCTGTAAAGAGCTATCAAACTCCAAGGCTGCATCATGCTAAACGGTTGCAATCCCTACCTATCTTCTTCTTGACTCATAGCTATGTGTCGCCAGCTTGATTGATCAAACTTCCAAAGATGGAATTAGGATCCTTCCTTTAGCACCAATCTATTGCTGCTGGAAACTGGCCTGACCCAAGTGCCAAGTTAATAAGGTCGCTAGATATCTCAGCTCGTCTGCCATCCGGAGTAGAGAGATTAGATGGGGTCACTGCATGCCTTCGTGACAATGGTTTGGTGGCCACTGTGCTCGATCAATGATGACCCGATGCTGAGCACCCATGAGTTGGCATTGGATAGTAGAGAAATAGCTTTGACTGGTCTCCAACACTATTTCCAACCTAAAATAGCAAAAATAAAGAAGTCCACCTACCGGAGCATGTCCGATAGGGGACCTTCTGATGCCTAGGTCAAACATAGCTCTTAGAGAGGGACAGAGGTAGCATAAGAGAGTCAAAAGAGAACTTACATAGATGGCCCTCAGGAGTGTAGTAAATAGGTGAGGGTTGAAGCGCGCCACTGAATAGTTTGGGGCTATATGTTAGTTTGAGCCAATGAGTATCGCATTTGTTAGAAAATAATTAGAGATCACGGTCGAGTTGCTTCCAGATGAAGGTAAAGTTTGAAATGCGGAGAACTCTTCGCATGCCTTTTGGGTTAGCCACATGGCAAGCTTTGACTGGTCAGCTTGCAGCTGGGGGGCAAACTTTCATTGGTTGGTTTGCCTCGTCAGATTCCGAAGTGTATTGAAGTTCTTTACAATGGTAAAGATAAATGGGCACTCTCATAGTTTTGAAAAGAACAAGAAAACTAAGTTCTTAGAGCACTAGATTAAGTAACATCACCATAAAGGCATTTCTAGAAGTAAAATAGATCTAACTGCGCATTTACAGTCATCCAATTTGATATAGTGGTGCATTAAACACCTTCAGATACCTTCTTCTTTGACCTAGACTCGAACTATGATAACTTTAAGGCTTATGGGACTCAATCTGGATTTGATAGTTGGGTTTGCCACTGTTAGAATGACTCATACGGCATAATAGTTGTCATCCAATATCTAATGGTACTATCCTTGCTATATGACTTCTGCTCCCGAACTATGCTAACACTAGTTCAATATTTTGCTTATAACCTTCTCATCCAAGCCTCGACTAAAATGATTCAGGTGGATTGAGAATCTTACTCAATGTTCGATGTAAAATCTAAATTCAATCTGTGTTGATCAAGATAAATGCATCTTTCAGAAAGATATGCATAGAACTATTTCTAGCACTATGACATGATCTATCATTGCCCAAGTTTAGAAAATTTATTAAACATTTGTGAGTCAAGTGTAATCTTGTGTACTTCATTACTCAAGTCTTAGTTAGGTCCACAGATTGACTAGAGGCCTAGACCCATGGTCATACTTTCAATGCATCCATGACTACTTCCTTCCTAAGGTTTCGGACCTTTTATTTTAATCTATTGAGACATTTGTTAATAGAGTGTGATGTATGAAGGTCCAAGGTTAAGAAACCATAGAGTTAAGCATGTTTAGCCTACATCATAAGGTAAGACCAAGAATACACCCAGAGAATGTAAGTATCCCAGCACTACCCTAGTTTATACAATACATGTACTTCTAAGATTTGGAATACACTGTGAATACCTACTAAATTGGTGTTCACCGTGTAGCTCCCCAATCTAAAATCTAATTATTCAAGTTCCAAATCTAAACAAGCCAATAGTCTAAAGGGCTAATCTATAAGGCTCAAGAACTCCTTGATGGATAATCTTGAAGACATGGAGACTTATGCAATCTCATTTAAGTTGGGCGAAGTTTGTTGCATTACATATAAAGATAGGTCATAATATGAAAAAATACAAAAATATCCTATATATGAAACTATATATTACATACATATTGTTAGCATCCCAAAATCTAAGCTGGGTTGAAAAGCATGCACAAATTTGAACATATATCATGAAATTGAGCAGAAATGAGCTCTTTACTGAACATGTTTGCCAGCTATTCCAAGCAAGAAACATACCTAACCACAAGAATACCCGAGGTAACATATTCACAAACAAAGTAGATATAAATTTCCATATGCTTAGTCGCGCATAATGCACCATATTTGCAATAAAGTAGCACTAGTGTTGTCATAGAGAGCAGAATAGGTGGAGACATGAAATTATATAAATCACGCAATAAATTTTGGAGCCAATAGCTTTCGGCGTAACATAATCTTCACAAAATTAAATTGGAGCCAAGAAAAATACAGTACCTCATTGTGGAATAACAAGTGTTTGAATAATTAGCCTAGTTAGAATTTAAATATTTTGTACTTCTATCAGAAGATCCCTAATAAGATTGATGACTACAACATAATGTGCCTTTACATCACATCCTTGCTCAATTGACATATCGGGGACACATGTCTAGATTAGGAATATGGTGAAGTGGGAACAAATACAATGGGCATTCCAAGAGTTGAGACTGGATGGGCGCTATATAGGAGCCGGATCAAAGATATTTTGGGAGAGGCCAAATCAAAAAAATCCCACTAGAGGTTGAATATGTGGAATGACATTATGCTGATAGGAGCAGGCCGAATAGAGATACAGGTTCAATTGATAGAGTATGCATGATAGGTAGTATAGAGCCAATCGGCTTGACAGGTGGTATCAAGTTAGGATGTGGAGTAGTGGGAGACAACTGGTGTTAGTTACTGCAACTGCTAGGAGTGGAAGTAGATGTAGGCAACAATTATAATGGGCAGTTATCTTATTTTAGTATTGATGTAGGACAAATTCCTTCCATGAAACAAAATCGTGGAACATGAGAATCGAGCGAGGACATTGCAATTATGAAGACTTTATTCCTCTTCTCCGTGGGTGTGTTTGTATCTATCTCACTCAAGGAGAGATCAATCCCACACTCCAGGAGAGTCGAATCAGATTAGTTTGCTTTTGAATTTTAGTTTAATCAAGCTGGTTTAGAGTTTTTGTTTTGCTGAATTCAGTCATATTTTGGTTCTGAATTTAGTTGGGATTAAGAGTCTTTGTTGATTTAGAATTTGCTTTGTGTTACGTCCCATTGTTTAGGTTTAGGGTGAGTCTGTAATCCTATAAAAGGATTGCTAGAAGAGCTGTGCTCTTCTTCTTGTTATTTTGATGTTTTCAGCCGCCATTAAGAAAGAAATGAAAGCTCTGTTTCTTGGAGCATTTGAATCTCCTGTTTTTCAAATCCTTTGAACCAGGTTCATTGCAGGAAGATTGATCATCTTCACTATTGTTTCTGCTCTGTTTTGAGCCAGCAAACAGCCACTTTTGGGATTCAAAGCTTAGCCCATGATCTAAGTTTCTATTCCTTAAATTCAGCCGGGCTTGTGAGTCCAACTTCCATGCTTTTCCGCATCATTTGGTATTAGAGTGGGTCTCTCCTGCTTCGATAGCGAACGACAGCGTCGGTAGCGTCCATCCCATTGACAGTGATCATGGGATGCCAGCCCTTTGGGCAACGGTTCACGACCTTGAAAGCACGGTGCGGAACATCTTGTAGATGCTCAACGAGTTGCAGATCAAAAATACAATGGAACCCAACCAGAATCGAGTGCAGGCCAACGAGAACTTTCCTCATGGTCCACCAGTGCCGGCGTGTGACCTTCCCCATCGGCGTAGGCAGCATGTCTACCCGGAGTCGTCCGACGAAGAAGATAAAGGATTGGCCTTCGGCGAGTTCAACGGGCTGCAACAAAGGCACAACACAAATTCCGCAGGTTATAGATCCAAAAGGATTGAACGGAACCGTGTCACCTCCGATTATCGTTTGAAGCTAGATCTTCCTACTTTCAATGGCAATCTACACATCGAAGGTTTTCTGGATTGGATGGCTGAGGTCAAAAAGTTCTTCGATTACATGGAGATCCCAGATCAGGAGAAGATGAAGCTTGTTGCATACAAATTAAAAGGTGGAGCATCTGCATGGTAGGAGTAATTACAACACAATCGTATGCGGCAAGAAAGATGCAGGTCATCACTTGGCGCAAGATGAAGCAGCATCTGCATGGTCAATTTTTCTTGTCCGACTACGAGCAAACGCTATATAACCAGTATCAAAATTACTGACAGGGTCCTCGGACGGTGACCGAGTACACCTATGAATTCAACCATCTCAACGCCCGTAACAATCTGACGGAGATGGAAAATTAGGAGGTGGCAAGGTACATCGGAGGATTGAAGCCAACTATCCGAGATTAGGTGGATCTACATCCGGTGTGGAGCCTATCTGAAGCCACAAGTTTGGCCATAAAACTCGAGGGACATGCGGCACGGAAATTGAGCCAGTTTCAGCCCACGATTCGGGCATCTTCACACTCCACCATGGTAAAGCAGAAGGCCATTGATGTGGTGGCCACTTTGGGCCAACCGCCACCAACATCCACGACCAGAAGTGCTCAAAATTTTAGCAAATAGCTGGAGGCACCGAAAGGTAGCAGCAACTCCTACGAAAAGTCTATGCCCGTCAAATGTTATAGGTGTCAGGAGGTTCGGCATCGATCTAATGAGTGTCCAAAGTGGCGATCAGTCTATATGAATGAGACAGCTGAAGAAGAAGGAAAAATCCACAAGGATGAAGGGCAAGAAGATGAGGAGTAGTCCGAGGATGACAACATTATGGTGACGACACATGATCATGGGACTCCAGCTACCTTTGTAGTTCAGCATATATTATTCTGTCCAAGAAGAGAGGAGATATCGCAATGCCATAGCATCTTCAAGACCCATTGTACAATCAATAATATGGTGTGCCACATGATCATCGATGGTGGCAGCAGCGAGAATATTGTCTCTTCAGCACTGGTCCACGCCATGAAGTTGAAGACGGACAAACACCTGTCGCCTTACAAGATCGGGCGGATCAAGAAAGGTGCAGAAATAAGAGTGGATAAGGTTTGTAGGGTGCCATTGTCCATTGGGCGGTACTACAAGGACGAGGTAGTGTGCGATGTGGTCGACATGAATGCATGTCATATGCTACTCGGACATCCGTGGCAATATGACACAGACGTGACATATAGGGGTCGAGATAACACTTACCTATTTCGATGGCACGGTAAGAAAATTCTTCTAGTGCCGATAAATGAAAGACCTACTCCCAAAGCTTCTAAAGTGGAGGAAAAATCTTTCCTCATGGTCCCAGAAGAGCAGTTTGTGGAAGATCTCAAGGAGACTAACGAGATCGTGGTGTTGGTCGACAAAGGAGAGGACACCCCTACCCCACAACAAGTATCGAAAGACTTTAGTGTGATGAACCAGATTTTGAACATCTGTGTCATTGAAGAGAACAATACCGGCAACGCAGCAGCCACCCTCATGGCTAGCCTCGCGCCAAAAGCCAAGATGCTCAGGGGTGGCAGGTGGAAAGAGGAGGAACCGGCTATTCTTGTCCTAGAGGACATTATTAGCATCAAGCATGGGGATATCATCCCTGCGGATGCCCGTCTCCTTGATGGAGATCTACTGAAAATTGATCAGTCTGCCCATACTGAAGAATCGCTATCTGTTGCCAAAGGTTCAGGTGATGGTGTATACTCTGGTTCCATATGCAAGCAAGGTGAGATCGAGGTTGTCGTTATTGCTATGGGTGTTTAAACTTTCTTTGGCAAGGTTGCCCATCTTGTGGACTCGACGAACCAAGTTGGTCACTTCCAAAAGGTCTTGACTGCAAGGGGAATGTGTATCAAGATTATTGTTATGCATCCAATCCAAGACAGGGCCTATCTCCCTGAAATTGATAATCTCTTGGTTCTGCTTATTGGAGGGAACCTCATAGCCATGCCCACAGTTCTGGCTGTGACGATGGCTATTGGCTCTCATGCCTGGCTCAGCAGGGGCCAGGGAGCCATTACAAAGAGAAGGACTGCAATTGAAGAAATGGCCAATGTGGATGTGCTTTGCTGTGACGAAAGAGGAACTCTTACTCTGAACAAGCTAACAGTGGACAACAACTTTATTGAGGTTTTTGCAAAAGGTGTAACCTTAGACACTGTAATTCTAATGGCTGCTAGAGCCTCAAAAACTGAGAAGCCGTTGTATCCAAACATTAACTCGAGGGCGAGTTATCTTCAAGTGGAGGGGACTAATGCAGGACAGATTTCTTCCACGGAACAGAGCTGTGGAACAGAGGAATCGAGGGAGGACATTGCAGTTATGAAGATTTGATTCCTCTTCTTCGTGGGGGTGTTTGGATCAATCTCACTCAAGGAGAGATCAATCCCACGCTCCAAAAGAGTCGAATCAGATTAGTTTGCTTCTGAATTTTGGTTTAATCAAGCCAGTTTAGAGTCTTTGTTTAGTTGTTAAGTTTAGTCTTGTTTTGGTTCTGAATTTAGTTGGGATTAAGAGTCCTTGTTGATTTAGGATTTGCTTTGTGTTGAGTCCCATTGTTTAGCTTTAGGATGAGCCTATAATCCTATAAAAGGATTGCTAGAAGAGTCGTGCTCTTCTTCTTCTTATTTTGATGTTTTCAGCCGCCATTAAGAAAGGAATAAAAGCTCTGTTTCATGGAGCATTTGAATCCCTTGTTTTTCGAATCTTTTGAACCAGGTTCCTTGCAGGAGGATTGATCATCTTCACCACTATTTCTGCTCTATTTCGAGCCAGCAAACAACCACTTTTGGGATTCAAAGCTTAGCCCATGATCTGAGTTTCTATTCCTTAAATTCAGCCGGGCTTGTGAATCCAACTTCCACGCTTCCCCGCATCAAGTATAAATATTGGATTTGCACTCTGTATCAGAATTATTTGATAATCAATCCAATAAATTTTATCTTTTATCTTTAATCTAGTTTTTATCCTAGGAGCACGCGTAACTTAACTTTTTATTATAATCCAGCGCGCTCAGTGCTATACTCCCTTATCCACCTTCAAATGGTGGTAAAAGTTCTTGAAGGTTAAACCATCTAGATTCATGCTACTCTCTATCCTTCATTCAATCCTCCTCATTATCTTTCTAATTGATTAGATGTCAATGGCATGCCCATGCACACCAACCTCATTACTATGGAAGATTAAATGCCTTTCTCCACCAGTCAACTAAGTTTTCTGCAACCCCGAGTTTTTTGGTGTTGGCATAGATGGGATGCAAAATGCCAAAAGTAATGTTAATTTCAACAGTAATGTAAATTTCTCTTAATAGCTTATAAATGATCTTTTCGTGGAGCATAAATTTATGAAATCTAATTAATGGTGAATGCAATCAAGTTTGGTGAAAATGAGGTATTGAAAAGCTCCAGTAATACGGTGATCTATCGATAAACCTAATTAATAGTAAAAGAAATATCATGCCCGATGAAGGCGAGATAATGAATAGCTTCAACAATACTACTTTATGCGGTGGCAGTAGATAATGAAGCACTTGTTGATTGTAAGAGACCAATTTTTAGGGCTAACAAGAGTGGCCACAAGTTTAGCATCTCACAAACATCAACTACATCGAAGCAAGTCTATAGCACACTTTGTTTAATGAAGAAATAAACCCTTGTCATTAAATGAAGCAAAGGTGCCCCAAAAATAATCAAGGGCCAAAAGTTATCATGGCAAAGTCAAATTTGAGCCTCAAAATAAATCATGGCAGTAAATCGTTAATGCCAAAATAACAAATTTTTTGTCATGAAAAAAATTACTTTCCTAGCAAAAAAAAATAATGCACGCGACCCTCAAAGCTAACTTTTTGAGATAAAATAGATGTTTAGGCAATGTTGTTTGCTCAATTTTAGTGACAAAATATTTTATCACGAATTATATATGTGTTAGCAACAAATTTATTTCATTACAAAATAATATTTTGCGACGAATTACTATTTTCAACGATAAGGCATTGGCATCTGAGAATCTAACCATGGCTAATGGGAGATGGGTTTAAAAGTTGCTAAAGTTTTTTATTCCCACTGGATGATGTTGCAAGCTATTATTAGGTAGTCTATATTCCTAGTTTGTACAACCGTCCTATCTAATAATTTCTTGAGTCCACACAAATAAATATGGACAAAATCTTCTCCTATTTCTGCTACCATTTCAGCATTATGCAACATTGTTCTGTTCATTTGTAGCTTAGAGAATTTCTCCTTTCTTTCTTTCTTTATGGCAAGCGGACAGACAATCTCAAGAGCATCCAGAAAACGCATGTGAATGGAAACATTAGTTCACCTTCCTACCATTCAAATTAACACGAAACTCTCATCTCACTACGCTTCAAAACCTCCATAGGCGCACCGTTCGTCTGGGCCCGGGCAATTTAGTAGCTGTGCGAGTGCCATCTTATCTTCCTGCATGGACAGCTCTTGTCATATCACGCAGGAGATCCAATTGGATTGAGTAATTCTAAGCTACAGGATTTCCTTCAACTATTTACACAATCGGTTCTTTTTACAGCACAATTTTATGCGAATGTATACACCATGGTTTATGGAGCAGAATTCAATATTTTAAAGAATCAGCAATGGACTCTGCTTTTCTTTCCCCCTTTTTAACCCAAGGCTACTCGATCACCAGAGTTTAGATTGCTGGAGCATTTCATCACCTCGCTGCTACTGCGGTTGCCCGGCGGATTCCCGGTACTTCTCGTGGAAGTCGAAGTCATGCGGCCAGGGGATCAAGCTTCGGGTCGGGAAGCAGCAGTCGCAGTCCACCGGGCACCGCTGCGGCCACTCCCACGACGACCCCGGCGGCGGCGGCGGCAGCGGCGACTCCCCGGGCTCCCCCCGCCCCCCCGAAGCCGCGTCACGAAGCGGCCCCCAGCACTCCACCCGGTTGAACTCCGGCAGGTTAGAGTGGAAATAGACCCACACCAGAGCCTCCTCCAGTTCCGGGTAATTGTTGAGCAGATTCCTATCTCCATGAACAAACGCCTCCAACACCTACAAATTAAAACGCACATCAAATAACAACAGAATCCGAAAGAGAAAGGACATAGTCCAAGGATGTTAAAAAAATAAAAATAAAAAAAGGGCAAAGAGAATTGTATTTTTAGAAGTAGCATTTATATAGGATTAAACCAATTAAGCTTGGCACAATCAATTATAAAACAATTGAGATAAAATTTGATAAAGCTGGCTAAATTTGGTATAATCCATCAATCAATGATTCTAACAAATTGAATGAGGACGCACTACTGGGAGTTCCTTGCAGAAGATGTAGTGACGGAGGTTGGCGATGAGGTCGAGGAGGAAGTGGCCGCCGCTGATATGGCAGTGGACGTGGAGGGACATCTTGCCCTGGACCTTCTTCCACTCTGCCACCACCTCATCCCTCTGAAGCCGGTTGTACCAGCCCTTGAGCTGTTGTTGGATTATGCAAATAACCGAGTAAGTACAAGTCTCTTTCTTTTTCTTTGGATTCTATGAGTTGAGGAGAAGGGTGGTGGTTGCAATAAAACCTGGGCGCGGTTGATGGTGTTGGAGATGGCGAGGGTGAGCTTGGCGGTGATGTCGCTGTGGGTGAGGGTGTAGGTCCGGGGGAGCTTCCCGGGGTGCTTCTCCTCATCGACTCCGAGGAACGATACCTTCAACTTGGACGCCTCGAAGATCGCCGGCCCAAATAACCTCGCCGCCTATTAGAATCAAATCAAATCATATCAACTCCTCGAGTTAGTTATGTAGAAAGAGGAGACGAGAGGAATTCGAAAAGCTAGCTCACCGGAACGATGGCTCGTTTTCGTCTAGGCCGCTTCCCAAGGAGGAGGAAGGGGGTTCTCTTGAGATCCAAGGAAGAAGGGTGTTGCTTTAATTGGGTAGGAACCAGGAACAGAGTAGTGCTGCACCCCATCCTGTATGGCCTTCAAAATGGGGAAACTGGGAATAGAGCACAAAGAAAACTATAAGAAGAATAGGAAGGAAGAGAAAAATAGCGTGGAAATTGGAGATTCCAAGGCTAGGAGAGAAGTTGGACAGAGTCAAGGCTCTCTCTAATTTTCCACAGATTTGATGGGAGTAGGTTTCTGTCTGGGATACTATCGCGTGTGCCGAGGGCTGAGGCTATAGGATGTAGACGAAATATATGGGAACTGCGGGAGAGATCTAGAGCCTTTGCTTTCTTCGTTGCTTACGGGGAGACGACAGCTCCGGGCATCTCGGTGGGAGTATGCGTGTGGGAATGGTGATCGCGCGAGACTTGGCGGCTGCTTTTTTGTTCTAGCTTTGAAGCAAAACTTCCACGCTGTCTTCATTTTTTCAGCTAAAAGACGAAGAGGCCTTGTCTTGGTGCAACCTGGAGAGTTAAAACCAGCACGTAAAGTAAAACTAAGAGATTTGAGGTTCTGAATGCAAATATACAAAGTAATCTTCTTCTTTTTTTCATACATATCTTTCTAAATATTAAAATTTGCATGAATACCCTTTCAAAATTGATATTTACATGTATACTTTCATAAAATACTTGTTTTACGTATATAGCCTTTATTTTCTTTTTTCTTACATATATACCCATACCTAACGCCGTTAAAAAATTAGTAGTTTAAAATTAAAAATGACTGAAATATCCTTAATGGATAGATATGTAAAAAAAACATTTATAAGGATATATATATATATGTGCAAATAATACTTTGCGAGGGTAATCATGCAATTTCACATATTTACAAGGGTTTACATAAAAAAATCTAATTTTATTTTTTCAATTCATGCAATTTCTATATCAATTTGAAGAGCATTCATGAAAATTTCAATATTTAAAAGAGTATTTATGCAAATATTCACAGATTTTTTCATAAAATCTTTCTAAATAATCTTCTTCTTTTTTCACACATATCTTTCTAAATATTAAAATTTGCATGAATACCCTTTCAAAATTGATATTTACATGTATACTTTCATAAAATACTTGTTTTACGTATATAGCCTTTATTTTCTTTTTTCTTACATATATACCCATACCTAACGCCGTTAAAAAATTAGTAGTTTAAAATTAAAAATGACTAAAATATCCTTAATTGATAGATATGTAAAAAAAACATTTATAAGGATATATATATATATGTAAATAATACTTTGCGAGGGTAATCATGCAATTTCACATATTTAGAAGGGTTTACATAAAAAAATCTAATTTTATTTTTTCAATTCATGCAATTTCTATATCAATTTGAAGGGCGTTCATGAAAATTTCAATATTTAAAAGAGTATTTATGCAAATATTCACAGATTTTTTCATAAAATCTTTCTAAATAATCTTCTTCTTTTTTCATACATATCTTTCTAAATATTAAAATTTGCATGAATACCCTTTCAAAATTGATATTTACATGTATACTTTCATAAAATACTTGTTTTATGTATATAGCCTTTATTTTCTTTTTTCTTACATATATATCCATACCTAACGCCGTTAAAAAATTAGTAGTTTAAAATTAAAAATGACTGAAATATTCTTAATGGATAGATATGCAAAAAAAAATATTTATAAGGATATATATATATATATACAAATAATACTTTGCGAGGGTAATCATGTAATTTCACATATTTAGAAGGGTTTACATAAAAAAATCTAATTTTATTTTTTCAATTCATGCAATTTATATATCAATTTGAAGGGCATTCATGAAAATTTCAATATTCAAAAGAGTATTTATGCAAATATTCAAAGATTTTTTTTTTGTGTGTATACCCTCATAAATATATGAAATTGTATGAATACTCTCCAAAATTGCTATTTGCATGTATACCCTTATAAACATTTTTTTTGTATGTTTACCCATTAATAGTATTTTTGTCATTTCAATTTTAAATCTCTAACTTCTTAACGACGTTAGATGGCATGGGTGCATACGTAAAAAAAGAAAAAGAAAAAAATACATATCAAATAAGTGTTTGACGAGGATATACATACAAATATCGATTTTGGAAGGGTATTTACATAAATTCTAATATTTAGGAGGGTATGTCGCAAAAAATTTCAAAAAAATGTGCTGCCAATCTTATGGTCTGAATTGCTCTGGTTCTAATACAGAACAACTCCTCTAGATGTACTTGAGAATGTTATTATCATATTACTGTTGCCATTAGAATTTGAAGTATAGGTCGAGGTCTGTAAAAAACCAAGGTGGAAGTGAGGTTGGCGATGCTCCGCGGTAAAACATCTTATGTTGATGGATAAAGGAGATGTTAGTGATGCAGCTGATTGGTCTTCCAGAATATTGAACCAACTTGAAAATCAAGTCCTCTTGTTGGAGTTTTTTTGGTGAGGGACTCTGATGCTCAGCTTAGTCGAATTCTATGGAAATAGTAGAAGAGAGTTTTTAGAGAGAGTAGAGTTGTGAGAATAACTTACCTGAGAGTCCTCTGGTTCCCTCCATATAAAGGATGGGTCCTGTCTATTACTGAAATTGACGGGGCATGCAATAACTGCCCAACAATAGCTCTTCATGATGTACAATAATTGCACAATAAAGGCTTCCACATCAGGCACGAGGTAATAACCGCTTTAATCGTGCAATTATGATCGAGTTGGTGTAACTATTGCCAAGATCGTAGCCACATTCAGGATAGGCATCAATAGTCGTCAAATAGTCTTTGATGAGATACGTAGTGTTTCCCTATTGCTTGATCCCAGAATGGTACTTTGGCTATCACCAAAGTTAAGTACTTATAATACTAAGGTTAGGAACTTCAGTTTACCCTGAAGTCAGTAGGTAAATATTCACAATATCACTTGCCCCTACTTTCGAGCCTAAGATTATTTTCTGCTAGGGTGAAGAAGCACTTTTGAACTGACCGAAGTTATACTTGGATATTTTTGGGATCGTGCAAGAAGTTTTGGAAGCAATATTTGCATCGACTGAGATTCTCAAAGTGTCATCATTTTGGTGCAATTTCTTGGGCGTTGATGGAACTTTCGAAAAGATTTGAAATGAGAATTCGAGTGGTATTGTTGCCCAGTTATGTAGCCTAAGAATATGATGAATTGGGTTTTTTAAAATTTACGAACTATATGTGATGTGCAATGGCTAGAATAAATGGCAAACAAAGTATAAATGAAATACACAATACAAACAATCAAAACACCACATATACAAAATATTAATAGTGGTTCGGTGCGAAACCCAGCACGTACATCTACTCCCCAAGCTTCTTACTTGAGAATTTCAATCCACTAATTTTCCACAAATAATTACAATGTCAGATACCATCAACAAAATAATCCTAACTCTTTCCAAGCTAGTCACTCATTTTTTGGGCACGAGCAAGCCTTATACACTATTTCAAGATATGGATCCAAGTTTTAACTCAATCGAAACTTGTCCCCACAAATACAAAGTGATACAATGATTAAACTTTGAATATACAATAAATATAATAAAATCTCCTTAATGAGCAAAAATAAAACCAATTAAAGCTCTTTAGAATTGCCCAAAGAAACCCTTTTGATGTGCACTTTAATTGAGAATCTTTAATGAATACTCTTGAAGTGGTTGTTGAAGTTGTATTGAATATTTCTCACTCAATGAATACTTTTGTGCTTTGAATGCTTTCTCTCTTAATTTTTTTTTTGTTTCTTCACCTTTCGGAAGTCTTCTTATAGAGAATAGGCTGGAGAGTGTATACTAGCCGTTGGATACCATTGGAGAGTGATAAGGATCTATTTCATGTACCTTTTTTGTGCTAAAAAACTAGCTATTATAGTCTGCTAGAATAGAGGGATCGACCTACAGGTCGACTTTTGGTTCAGGGGTTGAACCCTAGTGTGGAGTGATTGATTATACCCCTATTTGATTTTGATGAGCTCAAAGCATTTGAGTATATTTAATGTTGTACTAATGAATTCAATCTAGTGTTTCAGACAAATATATGTGAATTTATCTTTAAGAGCATCGAGCAGAGAAGTGTTTTTTAGATCCTGTTACCGAGTCGACTTTAGAAAGATGCGAATCGACTCCAACGTTTGGTGAGTCGACTCCTAAACATGCCAGAGTCGACTCTCAGAGGAAAGCAGACTGAAAGACAGAAAACCAAACATAGTGACCCTGTGAACGAGTCGACTCCAAGAATACGAGAGTCGACCCCAAGTCAGCCGAGTCGACCCCAATAAAGTGCGAGTTGACTCCGATGCAGTTCAACTCGAAAGACAGAGGATCAGTTTTTCGGTCTCTAAGAGCCGAGTCGACTCCAAGATGATCCGAGTCGACTCGAGAGAGAAATGCAGAAAAATAGATCTCTGAAATCCTGAGAACGAGCCGTCTCCAAAATGACGAGTCATCTCCAGATCTTGGCGAGTCGACTCCAGGGTTGGCCCGAGTCGACTTCGGGTCGGAACAGTACTTTAATTCAAATTCTAAACAGTGGATGAGTCGTCTCCAGTAAAGCATGAGTCGACTTCAGCAACAGCCGAGTCGACTCCAGATCGAGCGAGTCGACTCCGACCCCAATGGATACATTGTCAGATGATGCAGACTGTGCAGAACGGCCACAAATCAATGTCTAACGGCTATTTTTCAAAAGAGACTGTTTAAATAGCCAGAGTAAACAGTAGTAGACATCAAGAGAGCTATTCCATTCAAGTAAAAAGGATTTTCCACCTATCAAGAGTTCTCAAGAGTAAATACAAGCAAAAGAAGGAAGAGGTGCATTCAACTCCATCCGACAAGCACTTTCTTCGCTTTCAAGGCTCTCCTACTGTCCTCAAATCTCCAGTACTTTTCAGAGGAGATTCAGAAATCGAAAAGTCCCAACTTTCCATTCCAAAATCTGTTTGAGGGCTTCTAACCTTTACTTTGCATTTATTGTTTATCACATCTGCTTGTTTAGAAGCTTTTTAAGTGAAATCTCAAACACTACTTTTCTTACTTGATTCAATCAGGAGATTGAATTAAGGGTTGTAAGATTAGTTGGTGAGCCAAAGTTAAAACCAACGGTGTAAGGGTTTGATTGTGATCCCGGAAAAACAATCGAATGGTTCTAGTCGGTAAGCCTGTGAAAACCGACCGAGTTCGTTGTGATCTCGTGAAAACAACAAGTTGGGTTGTGAACTTGTAAAACAATCGGCTGTAATCTAAGGGATTATAGTGAACTCCCAAGTGAAGCTTGGGGAGTGGACGTAGGAGCAAGGGTTAGCTCCGAACCACTATAAACTAGTTTGTGTTTGTATTGGCTGCTGTCCTCTCTCTCTCTCTTCATTCACTTCATCTAGTAACTTAACTAATTTACTTGCAATAGATTTAGTTAATTACTAATCATAGTTTTTAATTGGTCGAGAATTAATACAAACCCAATTCACCCCCCTCTTGGGTTGTCTTCTTGGGCAACAAGTGGTATCAGAGCTGTAGCTCATATATTAAAAGAGTAAAAGATCAAAATGACAACCCCTTTTGGATCTTCTCTTAGCGAGGGGCAATCCACCAATAGGCCTCCATTCTTCAATGGAACTAACTACACCTATTGAAAGGCTAGGATAAGGATATTTATCCAAGCCTAAAGCAATGAATGTACTATTTTGTGCCTTATACCATAATGAATTCAATAGAATCTCTACTTGCAATTCTGCAAAAGAGATATGGGATAGACTTGAAGTGACCCACGAGGGCATGAATCAAGTCAAGGAATCTAAAATAAACATGCTAGTTCATAAGTATGAACTGTTTAAAATGGAATCTAATGAAACCATCACTAGCATGTTCACTAGATTTATTGATATTGTCAACGGCTTAAAAAGCCTTGGCAAAAGTTATACTAACAGTGACCTTGTCAGGAAAATTCTTCGATCTTTACCAAGGTCATGGAAAGCCAAGGTAACGGCGATCCAAGAAGCTAAAGACTTGAACAAACTGTTACTCGAGGAGCTTCTTGGATCTTTCATGACACATAAGCTCACAATGAAGCAACATAGTGAAGAAGAGTCCTCCCACAAGAAAAAGGTAATTGCCCTTAAGTCTACTTTTTCTAACAAGGATCCCTCTTGCAGTAGCAGCAGTGAAGAAGAAGACAATGAGGGAGATGAAGATGAGGCTCTTCTCGTGCGAAAGTTCAAAAGATTCATCAACCGGAAGAAGTCCTTTCATCAGAAGAGAGGTTCCTCAAGTTCCTACAACAAGGACAAAGGTAAGGAAAGAAAAAGTAAGAGAATCGGTTGCTATGAATGCAAGAAGCCGAAACATTTCAGAATCGACTATCCCTTGCTGAAGAAGGGCAGCAAATACAAGAAGAAGAAAGCTCTTGTCACCACTTTGACAGACTCCGATCAATCATCATCATCATCAGATGAGGAACAAGAGGAAAAAGCAAATTTTTGTTTTATGGCAAACGAAAATAAGGTAATATCTGAAACACATTTAGATTTTACCTTTGATGAATTGTATGATGCTTTTAATGAACTAATGGATGAATATAAGACAATAAACCTTAAAAATAAAGAATTGAAACTAACTAATCAATCTTACACTCATAAGTACGATAAGTTAATTAAGGACAAGGACTCTATCATCAAAGAAAACTTAGAACTTAAAACAAGCAATCAATTGCTAACTCAAAAAACTAATACTTTAATTAAAGATAACGAAAGACTAACTAAAGAAGTTTCAGAACTTAAAAACAGTCACCGAACTCTGAAAGATAACTTTACAAAAGATCTAAATTTACTAAAAACAGAAAAACTGAACTTAACAAAAGAACTTGAAAAATATAAACCTATAGTTGAGAAGTTTAGCTTTAGTTCTGAAAAACTAGACATGATTCTTAATAATCAAAGAGCTGTATTTAATAAAGCCGGTTTAGGGTATAAGCCTAACAACAAGCAAAAATTTCTTAAAAACTTTTTTGTAAAAATCGGAAAAAGTAAAACCAAAAATATAACTTGTTTTTGTTGTGGTAAAGTAAGACATATAGCAAATGTATGTAACTACAAAAAAACTGAAGTTAAAAGAATGATTAAAAGGATTTGGATTCCAAAAGGAACCAACATTACAAATCTTGAAGGACCCAAGAAAACTTGGGTACTTAAAACTGTATGATTTTCTTGTGTATGAGTGTCTTGCAGCCAAGATCAACAAACACTGTTGGTACTTGGATAGTGGCTGCTCAAGACACATGACGGGTGACAAGGAGCAATTCTTCACCCTAGAACCTAAAGAGGGAGGCGCGGTGACTTTTGGAGACAACAACCAAGGTCACATCATTGGTATAGGTAAAATACAAATCACTCCTTCAACCTTCGTTGATAATGTACGGTTTGTAGATGGTCTTAAGTATAACTTACTTAGCGTTAGTCAATTATGTGATAGAGGTTTTGATGTTCTGTTTAAGCCATCTTTATCCATCATAACCAACTCAATTGACAATAGCTTAGTATTCAAAGGAATAAGACGTGGCAATGTTTATGTAGTAGATCTTGAAGATCTCGCCAATAATAGCCCGTTGCCTAGTAGCTAGTAATTCTAAAGTCAATGATGCAAGTTGGTTATGGCACCGTAAATTAGGTAATGCAAGTATGGATACAATATTAAAATTAGTTAAAAGAGATTCTGTGATTGGTTTGCCAAAGCTAAAATTTGAGAAAAATAAAATTTGTGAAGCATGTCAATATGGCAAACAATCTAGAAGTTTCTTTAAATCCATAAATTGTGTCTCTACTACTAGACCCCTTGAACTACTTCACATGGATCTTTTTGGACCAACTACAACCACAAGCCTTGGTGGAAATAAGTATGGCCTCGTCATTGTAGATGATTTTTTTAGATACACATGGATCATGTTTTTAGCTCATAAAGATGAAGCATTTTCAGTATTTAAGAAATTTCATAAGGAAGTAACTAACTCAAGAAATGCTTCAGTTATAGCTATTAGTAGTGATCATGGAACGAAATTTGAAAATCATCTATTTGATGAATTCTGTAGTAAAAAGGGGATAACTCATAATTTCTCTGCACCTAGGATACCACAACAAAATGGAGTTGTGGAAACAAAGAATAGAATCCCAGAGAAAATGGCTAGAACCATGTTGTGTGAAAGTAACCTCCCAAAGTATTTTTGGGGAGAAGCCATTAACACATCATGTTATATACTAAATAGAGTTCTATTAAGACCAATTATAAAGAAAACACCTTACGAACTTTGGAGAGATAGAAAGCCCAAAGTAAACTACTTTCATGTGTTTGGATGTAGGTGTTTCATTCATAATAATGGCAAAGATAACTTGGGTAAATTTGATTCCAAATCTGATGAAGGTATCTTTTTGGGATATTCTACATCAAGTAAGGCTTATAGAGTCTTCAACAAAAGAACCCTTGTAATTGAAGAATCCATCCATGTTGTTTTTGATAATTCTAATGATGCTTCCTCCAACAAGAGAGTAGTATTTGATGATGATGCAGGAATAATTGAAGAAAAGATGGATCACATGACTCTACAAGAGGATGAACCCAAGCAAGTTGAAGAAACTACAACAAGCCAGGATGTAATTGCCGAACATAGGCTTACAAAGGCTTGGAGGTATGCTCACGATCATCCTAAAGAATTAATCTTAGATAATCCATCTCAACCTGTTAGAACAAGAGCCTCTCTTAGGAACTTAAATAATCATCTAGCATTTGTTTCACATTTAGAACCTAAAAATATAGAAAAAGCTGAAAGTGATGTAAATTGGATAAATACTATGCAAGAGAAACTTAACCAATTTATAAGAAATAAAGTATGGAACTTAGTTGAAAGACCCACTGAATACTCAATAATAGGAACTAAATGGATATACAAAAATAAACTTGATGAAAATGGAGTTGTGGTTAGGAACAAGGCTAGACTAGTAGCAAAGGGCTATAATCAAGAAGAAGGTATAGATTTTGATGAGACTTTTGCTCCTGTAGCTAGACTTGAGGCAATTAGATTGTTACTAGCATTTGCATATAATAAAGATTTCAAATTATTCCAAATGGATGTAAAAAGTGCCTTCTTGAATAGGTATATTAATGAGGAAGTTTATGTAGAACAACCTTTTGGTTTTGAGAATCATCAATACCCCAATCATGTTTATAAACTAAATAAAGCACTTTATGGCCTAAAACAAGCCCCTAGAGCATGGTATGAAAGACTTAGCAAATTTCTATTAGACCATGAATTTTCTAGAGGAAATGTTGATACAACTCTATTTTTGAAAAAGGAAAACAAAAATATGTTAGTTGTGCAGATTTATGTAGATGATATTATTTTCGGTGCTACTAACACTACAAGAAAAACTATCTTTCCCGACTTTTGTCTGCCGACGCTAAGTAGAAGCGTCGGTAATTTTTTAGGAAGTCTGGCTTCCGCCGACGCTTATAAGCGTCGTCGCAATCGGTAGCTTGGGCCGACGCTTTTAAGCGTCGGCGGAAGCAAAAATTCCTTTTTTTTTATTTTTTTCCTCCCAACGACGCTTTAGAAAGCGTCGTCGGAGGCCATTATCCCCTCCTCCCCTCCTCCCTGCAAATTCCTCTCGATCCCGAACCCATCCAGCCGCCCCCCTCCCCTTCTCTCTCCGCCGCTCGCCCCCTCCCCCCTCCTCTCTACAAATCCCCTCCCCTCTCCCGATCCCTCGACAAGGTCGCCCGCGCCCACTCCCTCTCACTCCTCTCTCGCCCCCATGACCACCTCGTCTACCTCACCTTCTCCGCCCTTGCCCTCCTCAAGCTTCGCCGCCCTGCCGACGCCCTCGCCGAGCTCGACTCCCTCCAACCCCTCCCCACCTCCCCCGACCCCTTCGGCTCCCCTCGCTTCCTCTTCGAGTCCTACCCCCATCTCTGCCCCGGCCGCCAGGGCTCCATGCTCCCATTCTCCCTCTGCCTCCTCTACGCCAGCCTCCCCCAGTCCCTCGGTGATCGCCCCGAAACCCTAGATCGTCTCTATTTCCTCCTCGATTTCGTCCGCTCCAAGAACCGCGACCACCAATGGCCGTCGGAGGAGAAAGACTCCTCCTTCGCCGCCGATCGGTGGCGGAGGAGGGAGGTGCTGGTGATGAGCTCTCTCATCTGCAACCACTTCTGCCACCGCGAGTTCGACGTCGCCCTGGTGCTGATCTGCGATTTGCTGCTCCGATCGCCCTCCGATCCGGTGCTCCTCTCGAGACTGGCCTACATCCAGCTCCAAATTGGGGACCTCGATGGAGCCAACGCTACGTTTGCGAAGGTGGAGGGGTTGAGGAGTGAGGAAATGGGGGTAGAGTTCGAGAATTTGGTGGGGAGGAACCGGGCGCCGGGGTTCTTGGTGGCGAAGGACTTTGCATCGGCGGCGAGGGAGTACGATGAGTGTATCGAGAGAGATCTGGGGGATGTGGTGGCTGTGAACAACAATGTCGCACCGGGCATTTGCGAGGGCTGTGTGCAGAGTGCTTCGGCGGCGGACAATCCAGAAGCGGCAGAGGCGGAGATGGCGGGGATCATGAGGAGGCGACGGCGGCCACGGTGATGGCTTCGGCGGCGGTTTTCTTGGGTATTTTTATATTTTTTTTTCTGTAAAAAAATTTATGTCGACGCTTTAAAGCGTCGCTAATTGAACTGCTTGAGGAATTTTAGCAACGCTTAAAAGCGTCGCTAAAAATAACCTTTAGCGACGCTTTTCAAACGCGTCAGCAATTTTTTTCCACTCCGACATAGCCGACGCTTTGGTGACGCTTTGAAAAGCGTCGGGAAGAAAATTACCCACGCTTATAAGCGTCGGTAAAAGCCTCAAAAAGCGTCACCAAAGCTCCTTTTTCTTGTAGTGTAACAATCGCCTTTGCGAAGAGTTTGCTGAATTAATGCAGAGTGAATTTGAGATGAGCATGATGGGAGAATTGAACTACTTCCTTGGACTTCAAATCAAACAATCCAAAGAAGGTATTTTCATCAATCAAGCTAAATACATCAAGAAAATGCTAAAGAAGTTTGATATGGATGGAAACAAGTCAATTGGCACCTCCATAAGCTCATCTTGCAAACTAGACAAAGATGAATCAGGTAAATCAGTAGATCAAAAGCTGTATAGAGGTATGATAGGATCTTTACTATATCTTACATCAAGTAGACCTGATATCATGCTTAGTGTATGCATGTGTGCTAGATATCAATCTAATCCTAAGGAATCACACCTAATTGCAGTTAAGAGAATTTTTAAATATCTCATAGGAACAAAAAACATAGGTCTATGGTACTCTAAAGAATCAAGCATAAACTTAATAGGGTACACTGATTCAGACTTCGCTGGTTGTAAACTTGATAGAAAAAGCACCAGCGGATCTTGTCAATTTTTAGGAGAAAACCTAATTTCATGGTTTAGCAAGAAACAAAACTCGGTTGTACTATCTACGGCTGAAGCCGAATATGTTGCTGCCGGAAGTTGTTGTGCTCAAATTTTATGTAATGCTTGAATTTGTTTGCACTGATGATCAACTTGCTGATATCTTCACAAAATCCTTAAGTAAAGATCGATTTTATATTCTTAGAAGAGGGTTAGGAGTGATTGATCCATTCTTGTGATACTCCCCTCTAATTCATTGATTTTGATGATTAGCTTATGTTGGACATAGGATTTCTTGTCTATGATCATCAAATCAGTCCTTAAGTCTTAAATATTTTCCTATCTCTCACAAGTGCACGGAATTAACTAAGTTTTTGGTTATGTGCCAGAGTTCGAGTCGACTCGCGCATTTCAGGAGTCGACTCGCGGTCGAGTCGACTCGCGTCTTACTGGAGTCGACTCGAGGTCGGAAATCTGATTTTAACCCTAATCGAAATGTTTTTTCTTCACTTCTATTTTCGGCCGCCATTGTTCCAAAACCCTAGAGTCGTCTCCGACCTCGTCTCCGACCCATTTTAGGTCCTTTCCCTCGAGTTTTCTTCCATTTTTCTTGTCCATTCCTCGGTTTTTAGGTCAAAATGCCTAGAAAAGCCGTTGTCCCGAGCCGGAAGAGACCTCTCTCCGCGAGCGGCGCCGAGCGACGGTCCAAGGCACGAAACGAACCCGTGAGGCCACCACCTCCGGTTCCTTCCCTGCCTAGGCCGGTTCCCTCGCGTTCGTGCGCCGGGAAGGTAGTCTCTACCGGGAGGAAAGTCAACTTTGACTTCCTCTCCCGGAAAGGGTTCACCTTAGGGCATCACCTTAGGGCTCAGGGCTTAGAGTTCTTCAATTCATTAGACCTCCCTACCTACCCAGGGTTAGTTAGGAAATTTTATGGGATTCTCGCACGAGGTAGCGGTGGTATCCAGGGAACCGTAGCGGGTGTCCCTATTTTTATCTCAGAGGACTTCATTGCTCGAATCCTCCATCTCTCCCGAGAGGGAATTTTTTCCACTCATCTCCATGATAGGACAGAGGCCCTTACGACCATCTTAGGGAGCCCACCTCAATCCCCTATAGAGGAGGTATTTGCAAATCAGCTTTCGGCTGAAATGCGGCTTCTCCTAAGTATCATTTCTAGGACTCTCTTCCCCAAAACTGGTAGGTTTGACTTCATCTCTGAGAGAGACCTAGCACTGATGTTCCACATTCTCCAAGACACTCCCATCAACTTTCCCAAACTCATCGACAAATATATCTGTGAACCCCTAGATAAACCTAGGTTGAGTCTCCCATATGGCATGCTTTTCACACTTATTTTTAGGGAGTTAGAGGTACCTATCCCTAAAAAAGAACCCACACGCTCCCTTAGGTTCACTGATCACATAGGTGAGGGGACTCTCCACAGAATGGGGTTCCATAAAGTCGAGAATGTTTGGGTTAGGAAAATATCTTCATCCACACCATCCGACCCTACCACTCATCACTCACCTAGTCCTGACCATGACCAGGACCACTACACAGCTCCTCCCACCTTTCCTTCCACTTCTGGTCCTTCATTCCCATCTACTTCAGCTGGACCATCTACAGCTCCACCACCTCAGCAACCTTTAGAAGTCCGGATCAGCACTGAGCAGTTCCGGGAGATAAGACAGGAGATTGTGAGGGAGCTGAGAGATGATTTATTGAGAGAGCTCCGAGGTCCACTGAGTGCTCCCTCCACTGACGTCGTTCCCTCCATAGCAGCAGTGTCCAAGATGGTAGCAGACCTGAAGGAGGAAATGTACAACATAAGGAGTCTAGTCCAAGGTCAATACTGGAGCCTTAGTGATATAAAGGATGACACGAGGAATATGCGAAATAGCATCAGGAAAGAGCTGGGTAGCCAAAGTCAAGGTACGGAAAGGCTTGCAAATGCCTTAATATCCAAACTTGACGCTACTCAGAAAAGTGTGACCCAGCTCACTGCGATACAGTCTAGGGCCACCTCGGAGATCATCGAACAACTAGGGAACGTATCTGAGGGGATAAGCTTGGTCATGAAACATACTAGACTGAGTACGGGAGCCACATCCTCCACTACTAAAAAACCCTAGTGTATTTTTTTTTGATTTTATGATGTACAGTCCCTTGAGGACTTTTTCTGTTATGTATTTACATTTGTACTCAATTTGACTTTAATACAATGAATAGAAATTTTCTTTCAAAACTATGCAAATTGACTTCTTATCTTTTTCTGTGTTTTGTGCCTTTTTGCTATGATGACAAAAAGGAAGAGAAAATATGATGATTTGAAATGTAAAGGAAATCACTAAAAAGAAAATCCTTAAAGCAAAAAATAATTTGTTCTTAGTGGATTCAATACCTCGAGGCTCATTATCTCTCTATTGGGGCTCCTCAAGGAGTAATCTCCAGAATCTATTCAAGGAATATTCAGAGATTAATTGAATCATACTCAAGAACAAATTATCAGATTTTTCCTCTGAAAGTAAGAATTTAAGCTCAATAGTCTCGAAAACTTAAACAAAATTGAATGCACATGTTGAGGGGGAGAATCTGAAATCTTAGGAAAGCAAATTCATTAGTCACATATAAGCCAAACAATTGATTGCATGATTTGAAGGCTTATATAATTCCAAATGAAAGGGGAAGCTTTAATTTCAGGATTTACTGTTTCATACCTTTCAATTTTGGATAAATTAAATGACTAGACATTTGAATTCATTTCAAAACTTTACAATAAATCACCTGTTGGTTGAGCAATTCACTTTACAAATACTCAATGTTTTGTCATCATCAAAAAGGGGGAGATTGTGGAGTGATTGATTATACCCCTATTTGATTTTGATGAGCTCAAAATATTTGAATATATTTAATGTTGTACTAATGAATTCAATCTAGTGTTTCAGGCAAATATATGTGAATTTATCTTTAAGAGCATCGAGCTTTGGTTCAAAGTCATTTGGCTAAGTTTTGAACTCAATTAAGCCAAAGTCTGAAGCTCGAGTCGACTCCAGAAGATTGCGAGTCGACTCTAAGTGTTTCAGAGGTTTCGGTACACTACGAGTCGACTCCGACTGAGAACAGACAGAAGGACAGAAAGATGAATTTTAGATCCTGTCACCGAGTCGACTCCGAAGATTTTGAATCGACTCCGATGCTTGCTGAGTCAACTCCCGAAGGTTCCGAGTCGACTTCAGAGAATAACAGACAGAAAGATAGAGAAGTGTTTTCTAGACCCTGTTACCGAGTCGACTCCAGAAGGATGCGAGTGGACTCCAACGTTTGGTGAGTCGACTCCTAAACATGCCAGAGTCGACTCTCAGAGGAAAGCAGACTGAAAGGCAGAAAACCAAACATAGTGACCCTGTGAACGAGTCGACTCCGACAATACGAGAGTCGACCCCAAGTCAGCCGAGTCGACCCCAACAAAGTGCAAGTCGACTCCGAGGCAGTTCAACTCGAAAGACAGAGGATCAGTTTTTCGGTCTCTGAGAGCCGAGTCAACTCCAAGATGATCCGAGTCGACTCGAGAGAGAAATGCAGAAAAATAAATCTCTGGAATCCTGAGAACGAGCCGTCTCCAAAATGTTGAGTCATCTCCAGATCTTGGCGAGTCGACTCCAGGGTTGGCCCGAGTCGACTCCGGGTCGGGACAATACTTTAATTCAAATCCTGAATAGTGGGCGAGTCGTCTCCAGTAAAGCATGAGTCGACTCCAGCAATAGCCGAGTCGACTCCAGATCGAGCGAGTCGACTCCGACCCCAACGGATACATTGTCAGGTGATGCAGACTGTGCAGAACGGCCATAAATCAATATCTTGTTGGGGTATGTGGAGACCATTAGTAATGAAGAGAATTGAAGGAGAATCAATTCTGCATAATTCTGTCTGGCGGACTGTCGGAGTCGACTCGAGCTACAGTCGAGTCGACTCGGGAACAGTCGAGTCGACTCGGGAACAGTCGACTCGACCCGGGAGGAGAAAGGCCAGAAGACCGAGAAAACCATGTTTCTGTCTGGACTGTCAGAATCGACTCGAGCTACAGTCGAGTCGACTCGAAGCATCGTCGAGTCGACTCGAGCTACAGTCGAGTCGACCCTAGATCGTGCCAGTTTTGTCCAGACGTGCCAGAGTCGACTCGAACCACAGCCGAGTCGACTCGGGCTCGCGGAAAATCGTACGGACGATTTTTTTTTGGTGTTTTTTGGTAGCATTTCGACGGCTATGATCATCTGAAGGTCTTGAGACTATATATAGGACTCATGAGAGCCCTAGGAGTAGTGAGATTCAAGGATATTTTGAGAGAGACTCTTGTTTTTGTGCGGCTAGGGTTATAAAGAAGAAGAGGATTGGGATCCTACTTCTTGTGCAAAGGGATTCTATGTGAATCTCTTGTAGAGCGATCGCGTGTGATCGTTCGGGTGTGTGCTATCTCTGTAATCTGTTCATCCTAATTGAGATTTGGAGCGGTGGAGGACGTAGGCTACTTGTAGCCGAATCTCGTTACATCTTTGTGTTTGCTTTGCTATTTTCTTCCTATTTCTTCTTCCTTTGGTTTGATAATCCGCTGCGGTGCTCAAGTGTTTTACCCTATTGATACCACGGGGTAATCTTTTGCCCTTCGTAGCGGAAGGGAAGCGGTGATCCTTGAGTCCGGTGTCGAGGGAGCGAGAGAGTGCTTATCCGTTTGCTTCTCTCTTTGCTTGTCCGACGTTGGTGGTTGTACCGGTGTGAGTGGGTTCCGGTGCAGGTCGCCGCCAACAAGTGGTATCAGAGCTATTGGTATTCTACAATGGCGGATGAAGGGAAGTTGCGAATTGAGAAGTTCAATGGCACGAACTTCGAATTTTGGAAGATGCAAATAGAGGATTATCTTTACCAGAGGTAATACCAGAAGGATCTCTATTTACCTCTTGGAGGTAGAGCGAAGAAACCAGAGAAGATGTCCGATGAAGACTGGAAGGTCCTCGATCGGAAGACGCTCGGCACCATTAGATTGTCACTTGCATCCCAAGTGGCATTCAACATCAAAAACGAGAAGATGACGATGGAGTTGATGGCAATATTGTCGCGGATGTACGAGAAACCCTCAGCATCAAACAAGGTATTTCTCATGAAGAGGTTGTTTAATCTTCGTATGAAAAATGGCGGCAGCGTAGCAGAATACCTCAATGAGTTCAATGGACTCACGGCCCAGTTGGAGTCAGTGGAGATTAGTTTTGACGATGAGATTCGGGCATTGCTAATCCTCTCCGGACTGCCTGATAGCTAGGAGGGCCTGGTGATGGCGGTGAGCAACTCTTCGGCGACGGGGAAGTTGATCTTTGATGACGTTGTGGGAGTGCTTCTGAGTGAAGAAGCAAGAAGAAAATCTTCTGGAGCTACGGAGTCGTCTGGAAGTGCACTAAACATCTCTAACCGGGGAAGACAAAAGAAGGACGGTCGATTTCGAAGCGACTCGAAGTCGAGATCCAGCAGGTCTCGAGCACCTCAGAACAAGGGAGCGAAGTGCTGGAACTGCGGGAAGATGGGGCACTTTAGGAGGGACTGCAAATCTCCTAAAGGGAAGCAAGGCGACCACACCGAAGGAGTCAGCAAGGATCTGGCAAATCTTGCTGAAAACGGTGACATGGATGCCCTCGTTCTATCTTTATCTACCGGTGACGAGTCTTGGGTGATAGACTCGGGCGCATCTTTCCATGCTACATCCCAACGGAAGCTTCTTGGAGGATATGAGAAGGGAGACTTCGACAAAGTCTACTTAGGGGATGGAGAGCCTTGCACCATACAAGGAAGGGGAAGCGCGGAAGTGAAGTTGATTTCTGGATCTTCACTTGAGCTTGAGGACGTACGGCACGTGCCTCAACTGCAGAGGAATCTGATTTCTGTTGGACAGTTGGCGAGCCAGGGGTACAAGACTATTTTCACAGTTGATCAGTGGAAGATATCCAGAGGTTCGTTGATGGTGGCTAGTGGCAAGAAGGTTGGGACACTTTATATCGCCAACGGCACGGAAAACTCTATTGGAGTTGCTGCAGCAGATGTGGATGCCAAGTTATGGCATTGCAGACTTGGGCACATGAGTTATCAGGGACTGGAGGTGATGCACCAGTTGGGAAAGCTGCAGGGTCTCAGGAGTGTTGAGGTGGACTTCTATGAGGATTGTATTCTCGGAAGGCAGAAGCGTGTTTCATTCAACAAAGAAGGTAAACCTCGGAAGCAAGAAAAGCTAGATCTCGTGCACACGGACGTGTGGGGGCCTGCACCGGTTTCTTCCATTGGTGGATCTCAGTACTATGTTACTTTTATTGATGATGCTACCAGGAAGCTTTGGGTGTTCTTCTTGAAGCACAAGTCAGATGTATTTGGGGTCTTTAGGAGATGGCAGGCAATGGTAGAACTCGAGACAGGAAGGAGGTTAAAATGCCTGAGATCAGACAACGGTGGTGAGTATTGTAGCAGGGAGTTTGAGGACTACTGTGCAGAGGCTGGGATCGTCAGGCAGAGGATAGTTCCAGGGACACCATAACAAAATGGAGTTGCTGAAAGGATGAACAGAACAATTAATGAGCGTGCCAGGAGTATGAGGATACATGCTGGATTGCCACAGCAGTTTTGGGCGGAAGCAGTTAACACTGCTGCCTACTTGATCAACAGAGGGCCATCAAAGAAACTTGAATTTGGAATTCCTGAGGAAGCATGGACAGCGAAGAAGATTGATTTGGCGCACTTACGAGTATTCGATTGTACCAGTTATGTCCATGTTGATTCCAATCAAAGAAGCAAACTAGACGCCAAATCAAAGAAGTGCATTTTCGTTGGATACGGAGGTCAACAGTTTGGGTATCAGTTTTGGGATCCCGAACACAGGAAGATCATTCGTAGTAATGATGTGGTATTTAATGAGAAAATGCAGCAGAGCACTGAATCAGAAACAAAACCTATTGAGCCGTGTTTTGTGGATCCTGAAGAGGAGTCTACAAATTCTGGTCAGAAGACTCAGTCAGAGCAAGAACCAAAAGTATTGGCACCCTCTCCACAACTAAGAAGGTCCACTCGTAGTACTCATGGGAAGCCTCCTCAAAGGTATGATAGGACTCTTAGTTATTTGCTGCTCACAGATAATGGCGAACCTGAATGCTTCACGGAGGCATTGGAGGTTGATACCAGGAAGGAGTGGGAGTTGGCCATGGATGATGAGATGGAGTCATTGGAGCAGAATCAAACGTGGGATTTGGTGGATCTGCCCAAGGGGAAGAAAGCACTGTCAAACAAATGGGTTTACAGGCTGAAGGAAGAGCAGAATGGGAAGAAACGGTACAAGGCCAGGCTGGTTGTAAAAGAATTTCAGCAGAGAGCAGGTATCGACTTCACGGAGATCTTTTCTCCTGTAGTCAAGATGAGTTCTATTCGGGCGGTGCTGAGCATGGTGGCAGTAGAGAATCTTCACTTAGAGCAGCTTGATGTGAAGACAGCTTTTCTTCACGGAGATCTCGATGAGGAGATATATATGCAGCAGCCGGAGGGATACATTGCAGCTGGCACGGGTGACTTGGTTTGCAAATTGAAGAAAAGCCTCTATGGTTTGAAACAGGCACCCAGGCAATGGTATCTCAAGTTCGATAGTTACATGCTTGAGATAGGATACAGGAGATGTCAGGAGGATCACTGTTGCTACTTCCGGGACTTCGGTACATCTTATATTATCTTGCTATTATATGTTGATGACATGTTTGTTGCAGGAGCTAGCATGCATGAGATTGCAAAATTGAAGCTGAAGCTGTCAAGAAAATTTGCAATGAAGGATCTAGGAGCAGCGAAACAGATCCTTGGGATGCGGATCAGCAGAGATAGGTCTAAACATATCCTCAGACTATCTCAGGCGGAGTACATCAGCCGAGTTCTCAAGAGATTCTGCATGGAGGGTGCCAAACCTGTTGGCACACCACTAGGTGCCCACTTAAAGCTTTCAAAAGGACAAAGTCCGAAGACGCGGGTGGAGGAGCTCAATATGTCAAAAATCCCGTATGCATCGGCGGTGGGGAGCTTGATGTACGCTATGGTCTGTACGAGACCTGACATTGCTCAAGCAGTGGGAGTTGTGAGTCGCTTTATGAGCTGCCCAGGCTTGGAGCATTGGCGTGCGGTCAAATGGATACTGAGGTATCTGAGAGGCACGGAGTACATGTCATTGTGCTATGGAGGTTCTGAGATCCGGTTACAGGGCTTTGTGGACTCAGAAATGGCAGGGGACTTGGACGGCAGGAGGAGCACGACAGGGTACTTGTTCACCTTGGGCAGTAGAGCCGTCAGTTGGATTTCCAGGTTGCAACCAGTTGTTGCATTGTCGACTACGGAGTCGGAGTATGTGGCAGCCACAGAGGCGTGCAAAGAACTAATATGGCTTCAGGGCTTGATGAAGGAGCTTGGGAAGGAGCAGAAGGATTGCATGTTATATTCAGATAGTCAAAGTGCAATTCATCTGGCAAAGAATTCAGCTTTCCATTCAAGGACGAAGCATATTGACATACGGTACCACTTTGTGAGGTCATTGCTCGAGCAGGGACTCGTCAAGTTGGAGAAGATTCATACAAGTTAGAATCCTGCAGATATGTTGACGAAGGTCGTCACGGTGGAGAAGCTGAGGAGTTGTTCAGCTTCTGCTGGTCTTCATACTTAAAGACGTTGAGGAGGCATCGTACCTATCTCACTAGGATGATTCAGTTTCAGTGGGAGCACAGAGGAGAGCCAAGTAACAAGAGGATATACCCAAGGTCTCCAAGTGGGAGATTGTTGGGGTATGTGGAGACCATTGGTGATCAAGAGAATTGAAGGAGAATCAATTCTGCATAATTCTGTCTGGCGGACTGTCGGAGTCGACTCGAGCTATAGTCGAGTCGACTCGGGAACAGTCGAGTCGACTCGGGAACAGTCGAGTCGACCCGGGAGGAGAAAGGCCAGAAGATCGAGAAAACCATGTTTCTGTCTGGACTGTCAGAGTCGACTCGAGCTACAGTCGAGTCGACTCGAAGCATCGTCGAGTCGACTCGAGCTACAGTCGAGTCGACCCTAGATCGTGCCAGTTTTGTCCAGACGTGCCAGAGTCGACTCGAACCACAGCCGAGTCGACTCGGGCTCGCGGAAAATCGTACGGACGATTTTCTTTTGGTGTTTTTTGGTAGCGTTTCGACGGCTATGATCATCTGAAGGTCTTGAGACTATATATAGGACTCATGAGAGCCCTAGGAGTAGTGAGATTCAAGGATATTTTGAGAGAGACTCTTGTTTTTGTGCGGCTAGGGTTATAGAGAAGAAGAGGATTGGGATCCTACTTCTTGTGCAAAGGGATTCTGTGTGAATCTCTTGTAGAGCGATCGCGTGTGATCGTTCGGGTGTGTGCTATCTCTGTAATCTGTTCATCCTAATTGAGATTTGGAGTGGTGGAGGACGTAGGCTACTTGTAGCCGAACCTCGTTACATCTTTGTGTTTACTTTGCTATTTTCTTCCTATTTCTTCTTCCTTTGGTTTGATAATCCGCTGCGGTGCTCAAGTGTTTTACCCTATTGATACCACGGGATAATCTTTTGCCCTTCGTAGTGGAAGCGAAGCGGTGATCCTTGAGTCCGGTGTCGAGGGAGCGAGAGAGTGCTTATCCGTTTGCTTCTCTCTTTACTTGTCCGACGTTGGTGGCTGTACCGGTGTGAGTGGGTTCCGGTGCAGGTCGCTGCCAACATGTCTAACGGCTATTTTTCAAAAGAGACTATTTAAATAGCCAAAGTAAACAATAATAGACATCAAGAGAGCTATTCCATTCAAGTAAAAAGGATTTTCCACCTATCAAAAGTTCTCAAGAGTAAATACAAGCAAAAGAAGGAAGAGGTGCATTCAACTCCATCCGACAAGCACTTCCTTCGCTTTCAAGGCTCTCCTACTGTCCTCAAATCTCCAGTACTTTCCAGAGGAGACCCAGAAATCGAGAAGCCCCAACTTCCCATTCCAAAATCTGTTTGAGGGCTTCTAACCTTTACTTTGCATTTATTGTTTATCACATCTGCTTGTTTAGAAGCTTTCTAAGTGAAATCCCAAACACTTTTTTTTACTTGATTCAATCAGGAGATTGAATCAAGGGTTGTAAGGTTAGTTGGTGAGCCGAAGTTAAAACCAACGGTGTAAGGGTTTGATTGTGATCCTGGAAAAACAATTGGGTGGTTCTAGTCGGTGAGCCTATGAAAACCGCCCGAGTTCGTTGTGATCTCGCGAAAACAACAAGTTGGGTTGTGAACTTGTAAAACAACCGGCTGTAATCCAAGAGATTATAGTGAACTCCCAAGTGAAGCTTGGGGAGTGGACGTAGGAGCAAGGATTAGCTCCGAACCACTATAAACTGGTTTGTGTTTGTATTGGCTGCTGTCCTCTCTCTCTCTTCATTCACTTCATCTAGTAACTTAACTAATTTACTTGCAACAGATTTAGTTAATTACTAATCATAGTTTTTAATTGGTCGAGAATTAATCCAAACCCAATTCATCCCCCCTCTTGGGTTGTCATCTTGGGCAACACCTAGGGTGACTCTTGAAGAGACCAGAAAATCCATGTGAAAAGCATGTCAAGCGGCTCCCAATATTTTTTCCTTATCAGCATATGGAGTTCCATTGACTCTTATTTTGCAATCTTGTGATAGTAAAATTTGGGTTACGAATTGTATATCTTGACTCAAGATATTCTTCTCTTCGGAAAATCTGTGATTTGAAGTAAGTCTATATATTAAATTCAAAATGCAAACCTTTATGACAAAAATTTGTGGGCATAGATGCTAAATTTTGAGCTATGACGGTTGCGAAAAATATAGTGGAAGTCCAACGCAAAGAAATAGTATTGGAACAACGTCAAATCCGATGACGCCATGATATTTAGAATCTTTGAATATTACATTACATGTTTTCATTATATTTTAATTATAAGTTGTGGCAAACATGGAATGAGACAAATTTTCCGGGTAATCACATCAAGAAAATTCTATTGCTGACATATTTATTTATTTTATGCTAGACAATTAGACAGTTGCTGTAAATCATGAAAATGTAGAAGAAAACATTGAGTTAATGGGCAACCACATTATTTTTCTAGAGGGGCAGAACAAGGGGATCAAGAGACTGCGCTAATTATAGCAGTTATTTACGAATATGATTACAGACAATATAATTGGGATGTACAAAAAGAAAACATATCCATAAACTGTACAGAATAGTTAATTTTTGCATAGCTAATGAATACTACCTTTTGGTAGTAAGTACAAATCCAGTATATTTCTTTGGATACTTTTCCTCTATTAGGCTTCTCTTATCAACAACAATCAAAAAGAAACATATCTTACAAATTTAAGCAGAATAATAATAAATAATAAGACTAATTATCCAATTTCCTTTCTATACATGCCTATCTTTATACCTCTTCAATTAGTTGATCTTTCTTTGACATCTTTTTAGATAAAAGTTATGAATCTATATAAAACCCAGCAAATTGGACCCGGTCCACTTGATCGGCCAGTCACTTTGGCCCCCCTCCAAAAAAAAGGCATATAACACGCATGTGCCTGGAGAGAAGAAGACTTCCGATAGGAGTCTTCTTCCTTCCCAAGATGGTCGGACGGAATCCGCCTCCAAGTCGGATTCCGGTCACGGCCAAGCTCGGATTCTGGTCGCGGCCAAGCTCCTCATCCCTCTTCCACTTCATCGGAGAACCCAACCGTCATCGAATTCCTCTTTGATTTCTTTCGCGGCCGTCGACCGTGTCCATGTCGTTGCCATGGCCAACCGTCGCCAGGAACTAGGTAAAGACCCAGTCCGCCTTGAGCCACCCTCTCTTTCTTTCAGATTATGTGGAGCCTCGATGTCGGCTGATGATCTCCAGATTTCGGGCAAAAAGGGGATGCTCTACTTTTCCTATTTTCGAAAACCGACCTTGTTTTCTTCTGATTCCAACTGCCTCCATCGCCGTTGCTTGTCGTCGGAGGCTTACCTTGAATCCTCATGGTGGTTGGAAGATGTGGTTGGAGTTCTGGCCACCAGGATGCGTTGGCTTCATAGTTCAAGGGGCCGGAAAACCTAATTTTTGCTTTTAATGTTGTCGGCCGCCAGTCGTTGCCGGCCGCCGGTCCATGTCGGGCGCTGGTCGACGCCGACTGTTGGGGGGAAAACCCAAGTCATGCCAGAAAGGCGCTCGACCAGGGAGCGCCGACCAGAAAGGCGCTCGACCAGGGAGCGCCGACCAGAAAGGCGCGCGACCAGAGAGCGCCGACCAGAGAGGCGCCCGGCCAGGGAGCGCCGACCAGAATGGCGCCCGACCTCACAACGCTCATGCTGAAGGCACCCCGCTGAGCAACTGGCTCGGCTCGGCACCCGTGCCGAGCCCATGCCTTCCCAAATATCCAACTCTCGCCTAATCCTCTAGAGGATCTGACAACCAGATACCCAACTCCACCGTACTCTGTTAGTGTCCTCAAGCCATTAAGGCACGTGACCTCCGCAGGCCTTCGGCACGCCCTATCATTAATGCGTGTGACCCCTGCGGACCTCCGATGCACTCAACCATTAAATGAACACGGCTCAAGATGATCTCCGGATCACTGGACCATCAAAACATATGGCTCTCTCTGATCACTGGTTCACTCAGCAATCAATGCACTTGCTATCTACGAACCCCAGGCCCACCACGGCCGGCGGTTCAACCACTCCAACAGGTCCGATCAACCATGACAGTTCGCTGACTCCGGTCTGATCCGGTCTTATTCTCCACAACGCCATTAATGAGCATGATCGTGCCCAATTATCACAAAAAAGACAATTTACCCTGTCACCTCTCAGGTAACATAATATCCTTCTATAAAAGAAAACCTGGGGGGAAAAGAAAAAACGGACACACACAGGAACAAACATTCTCCTCTTTTATTCCACTCATATACTAGCCCCCCTCTAACTTAAGCATCGGAGGGCCGGCGCCGGAGATCCCGGCCACCGGCTTTCTTGCAGGATCTTCCAGAAGGACGCCACCAGCCGGCGCGCCGTCACCCACTGTTCCAGCAGCGGAGCTCCTCCCCTCTCGGCTCACGGTCGCCCCCGGGTCCAATTTTCAGCAACAGTTGGTGCTAGAGGAAGGGTCCGAGTTGCGGCCATGAAACTGAGAAGTAAGGGGGCTTCCAATGCCTCTTGACGTCCTCCACCCAGTCCTGGACACTCTGTCCAGAACTCGCCACCTCCGGCCGAGTCAACTCAAGTTCGGCCGGAGCAGTTCGATGCCCTGGTGCAACAAGTGCAGGCCTTGGCCACCGCTGTCCAAAGCTTGCAACCCAGGGGCATCCCGACGGCACCGCTCCCTCCGGCCCCAGTTCAGCCGGTGCCTCCTACAAGCGGACTCCCCCTTCGAGGTCAGGACTCTCAAGTTCAGGCCTCCCTCTGGAGAGAACATCCAATTAGAGGCCCTGGTGGCTGGCCACAACCCTCGGAGGCTGAGTCAGTTCCAGGGCAACCTGCACTGGAGCGGACCGCTGCGGCGATCCCCCAGAATGATGAGCTCGACAAGAAGGTCGAGAAGCTGGAGCGCCAGATTCAGGCACTCCACGGAAGAAAATCGGGACGTGACGGTGACTTCGAGTTCACCACGAAGTCCCCCTTCTCCCAGCAAATTGAAGACGAGCCAGTCCCGCCACGGTTCAAGATGCCCCAGGTGGAGCCTTACAACGGCAGGACCGACCCCCTTGACCACCTGGAAAGTTGTCGGGCCTTAATGGCCCTACAGGGAGCCTCGGAGGCCATGCTGTGCAAAGCCTTTCCAGCAACGCTCCGAGGACCAGCCCGGCTTTGGTTACCGGGCTGAAGCCGAGTACTGTCTCCTCCTTCGAACAGCTCGGCAGACAGCTCGATAGCAATTTTGCCGCCAGCCAGCCCCAGCGGCGGACATCGGACTCCCTCCTTGATATAAAACAAAAGGAGGGAGAGTCCCCCAAAGAATATTTGGACCGGTTTACCGCCGCGACATGGAAAGTTCGGAAGCTTGACCAGTCAATTGCCATGTCGGCACTAAAGACTGGAGCCCGGTCTTACAGGTTCCTCTTCTCCATCGAGAAGAATTTTCCTGCGGACCTCACTGAAATGCTTGTTCGGGTGCAGAAGTACGCGAAGGCCGAGGAAGCCGTGGCCGTTAGGCGGAGCGGGGCCGAGCAGACTTTCAAGAAACAGAAAAGACGCCGCGAGGAGTGTGGCCAGCCCAGAAGCCTGTCCCCGCGCCGAGCCAAGAATCCGCCCTGTCCGAAGAGTCCACCCCGATTACGGGGACCGCCTCAGCAGAGGTCACCACTCCGCCCGAGGTTTCCACCACGGGCTCGTGCACCCGAAGGGAGGTATGAAAACTACACTCCCCTTACTGCTCCTCGGGCCGAAATCCTCATGGAGATTGAGGGTCGGGATTATTTCCGGCCCCCGCCTCCAAGACGAGATCCCGGAGCCCGGCGTGATCCCCGAAAGTACTGCCGTTTCCATCGGGATCATGGCCATGATACGGAGGACTGTTTTCAGCTCCGGAACGAGATCGAAGCGCTCATCCGCCGAGGGATGCTCGATCAATTTGTGCGAGGCTGGCGTGAAGAAAAGAGGCTGGCGGAGAGAGCTGCACAACCTGAAGATTCAAACGCCAACAGGCCCATCGCCGGCACCATCAACACCATCCGAGGCGGAGCCTCGGTCGGAGAAGCTTCAGGGGAGATGACCTCTTCGAAGCGCCTACGCGTCTCGGAAGCCATCTCATTCTCAGATGATGACTTGGAGGGAGTCGAAACTCCCCATGATAATGCTGTGGTCATCTCTATGGTTGTGAATAGATTCGATGTAAAACGCATCTTAATCGATAATGGAAGCTCGGCGAACATTTTGTATTTTGATGCCTATTGTAAAATGGGGATGACAGAAAAGCAACTACGGAGGATGAATGCTCTGTTGGTCGGATTTACTGGGGATTCGGTCCCAGTAGAGGGCGAGGTCGATCTCCTGGTCACGATCGGGCTCGCCCCCCGGGAAAGTACCGTGAGAATGACCTTCCTTGTGATACGCCTGCCCTCGGCTTATAACGCCATCCTTGGAAGACCAGGTCTCAACGCCCTTCGAGCCGTGGTCTCAACTCGCCACCTGCTCATGCGATTCCCCACCAGCCAAGGAGTTGGCGAAGTTCATGGGGACCAGGCGGTAGCAAGACGATGCTACATGGCGACCCATGAGGCGAAGCTACCGGCCGAAGTGTCGATCCCAGCAACAGACTAGCCTTCAGCTAAAACCCTGGAGGCACGGGTCGGCTCTCAGAAGAATCGGGTAGAGCCCGGTGAGCTACTAATCCAAGTTCCTTTACACGAAAACCTTCTCGAGCTAACCGTGCAGGTTGGCTCCGGCCTCAATGATCGCGAAAGGGATCGCCTCGTCAACTTCTTGCGGAACAACATGGATGTCTTCGCATGGTCGCCTGCGGATATGCCGGGGATAGATCCAGAGGTCATGGTCCACCGGCTCCAAGTAAAGCCAACCTGCAAGCCTGTGCGACAAAAGAAGCGAGGTACCGCTCCTGAACGACAACGAGCAGCAGCCGAGGAGGTTGATAAACTCCTTAAGGCTAGCTTCATTCGAGAGATATCCTACCCAGAGTGGCTCGCCAATGTGGTCCTCGTCAAAAAGGCTAGCGGAAAATGGCGCATGTGCGTGGACTACACCGACTTGAATAAAGCCTGCCCAAAGGACAGCTTCCCACTCTCCAGCATCGACCAGCTCGTGGACTCCACTTCGGGGCATGAGCTGTTGGCATTCATGGACGCCTTCTCCGGATACAACCAGATCCGTATGGCACCAGAAGATGAAGAAAAGATGGCCTTCATCACCGACGGGGGTACCTACTGCTACAAAGTAATGCCATTCGGCTTAAAGAATGCCGGAGCAACTTATCAGAGGCTGGTCAGCCGGATCTTCAAAGACCAGATAGGCCGAAACATGGAGGTCTATGTTGATGACATGCTGGTGAAAAGCAAGGTGGCACAAGACCATGTGACTGACCTTGATGAAGCATTCTCCACACTCTGAAGGTACCAAATGAAGCTCAACCCAGCCAAATGTGCGTTCGGAGTCACCTCGGGCAAATTCCTTGGCTTCATCATTACGCAGCGGGAAATCGAGGCCAATCCCGAAAAGATCCGAGCGCTCCAAGAGATGACGCCTCTGAGGACAGTCAAGGAGGTACAACGGCTTACGGGCCGAGTCGCAGCTCTCGGGAGATTCATCTCCCGATCGGCCGAGCGCTGCCTTCCATTTTTTGCGACTCTTAAGAAGCCAAAGAACTTCCTATGGTCGGCCGAGTGCCAGCAATCTTTTGAAGAGCTCAAGCACCTTCTCGCTTCCCCTCCCCTGCTCACAAAGCCCCGGCAGGGTGAACTCCTCTACCTGTACTTAGCTGTTTTCCCTGTAGCAGTGAGCTCGGTCCTGGTTCGGGAGGAGGGCAAGCTCCAAAAGCCAGTATATTACACCAGCCGGGTCTTGAGGGATGCTGAGACCCGATACTCCAAGCTGGAGAAGACTGTTTATGCCTTGGTCATCTCAGCTCGGAGGCTCCGACCTTATTTCCAAGCCCACACGATGGCCGTGCTGACCGACCAGCCAGTAAAGCAGATCCTGCAAAGATCAGACCGCGCAGGCCGGATTACCAGGTGGGCCGTCGAGCTCGGAGAATTTGACCTCGAGTACCGACCCAGACCGGCGATCAAAGCGCAGGCACTCGCCGACTTTATAGTCGAGTGCACCATACCGGACGAGGCCGAGCCCAAACCTGAGCCTATGCCAATAGAGCAGACCCCGAGTTTGGCATGGACTTTGCACGTCGATGGCTCTTCAAACTCGGAGGGTAGCGGAGCGGGTCTCATCCTCACCAGCCCAGATGGGGTGGTTGCCGAACAAGCCTTACGCCTCGAGTTTTCTGCTTCCAACAACATGGCAGAATACGAAGCACTCATCGCCAGGCTCAAGCTAGCCAGAGAGCTAGGAGTGAAGGACCTGAGGGCCTTCAGCGATTCTCAGCTCGTCGTCAACCAAATCCTGGGTGACTTCGAAGCCAGAGACCCCACAATGCAGGAGTATCTTCGGAAGGTACGAGACCTCACCTCGACCTTGAATTCTTTCCACATCCAACATGTCGCCAGGTCAGAGAACCTTAGAGCCGACCAGCTGTCAAAGCTGGCGTCCTCTCGCATGAGCGAGCTTCCCAGAACGGCGGCACTGGAGTATCTCCAAAAATCCAGCACGGAGGAGCTCGAGCAGGCCCTTTGCATTGAGTTCGAGCCAAGCTGGATGGACGAGCTCATCAGCTATTTGCAAAACGAAGTCCTCCCCAGCAATGAACGTGAGGCTCGCCGAGTAAAGCGTTCCGCCGCCTGGTACATATTGCACGAGGGAAAGCTTTATCGAAGATCTTTCACCTCTTTCCTCCTCAGATGTCTCCGTCCGACAGAGGCTGATTATGCAATGCGTGAGGTCCATGAAGGAATTTGTGGAAATCATCTGGGGGGACGAGCATTGGCCCATAAGATTTTGCGCCAAGGGTATTACTGGCCGACACTCCAAAAGGATGCTTTGGACCTCGTCCGAAGATGCGACCGATGCCAGAGAAACGCCAATGTCCAACGCCGACCCTCGGCTTCGTTAACCTCCATCAGCTCCCCTTGGCCTTTTGCCCAGTGGGGAATCGACATCCTGGGACCATTCCCTCTGGCGACCGGGCAAAGAAAATTCCTAGTCGTCTCCATCGACTATTTTACCAAGTGGGTGGAAGCCGAGCCACTCGCCCGGATCACCGAGCAGAAGATGCGGAATTTTGTCTGAAAGTCAATAATCTGCAGATTTGGGCTCCCCCGCATCTTCATATCGGACAACGGCCGCCAGTTCGACAACCTCCGCTTTAGAGAATTCTGCTCCGAGCTTGGCATCGACCACCGCTTTACCTCGGTCGCGCACCCTCAGACAAACGGAGAAGCCGAGGTAACAAATCGTACTATTTTGCAGGGACTCAAAGCCAGGCTCGACAAATCCAAAGGACAGTGGGTCGAAGACCTATACAATGTCCTGTGGGCTTACCGGACCACATTTCGTGTCCCCACCGGCGAGACTCCCTTCAATTTAACATATGGAATGGAAGCTGTCATCCCGTTGGAGATCAGACTCCCTTCTCCGAGGGTAGAACACTATGATGCTAGCTCCAACTCCTCACAGCTCAGAAACAACCTGGACCTAATCGAGGAGACAAGGGAGGATGCCCAAGTTCGCATGGCAAGGTACCAGCAAAAG
Source organism: Phoenix dactylifera (assembly GCF_051530095.1). NCBI lineage: Eukaryota > Viridiplantae > Streptophyta > Magnoliopsida > Arecales > Arecaceae > Phoenix > Phoenix dactylifera. The sequence goes on along the minus strand of NC_143205.1, from coordinate 2,407,819 downwards.
ACAGCGCAGTACTACAACGCCAGAGTCAAAGTTAAATCCTTCAAAACAGGGGACCTCGTCCTTAGAAGAGCCGAGGCCTCCCGACCGACCGAACAAGGAAAACTGGCTCCAAACTGGAAGGGACCTTACCGAATCACACGCGTCCGGCGGCCCGGAACTTACAAGCTGGAGTCTCTCGATGGGACTCCCATTTCACGAAGCTGGAGTTCTGAAAATCTCCGCGTGTACTACCCGTAGAACCCCGAGAGGTTCCCCATTTTTTAATCATAAATCTCATTTTACAACAGCTTATGTGGACTTGTTCAAATTCGCCAATTCTCCTAATGATTGTCTCATGGTACCAGACCTGGCCCGGCTCGTCAATCAGCATAAAGCGGAGCCAGACGCCTTGACAAAATCTTGGAGCGTCAAACATCGAGCTCGGCTCGATCTCCATCGAACATCGAGCTCGGCTCGATCTCCATCGAACATCGAGCTCGGCTCGATCTCCATCGAACATCGAGCTCGGCTCGCTCTCCATCGAACATCGAGCTCGGCTCGATCTCCATCGAATACCTCGACCACGGTTGGGATGCCCCGATACTTCGGGATGACGGAGCACCTACGTGGTCTCCCTGAAGATGATCGTGAGTTCGTGGGTTCGTGGGTTCGTGAGTTCGTGAGTTCGAGATGCGATCTCCATCAAACATCGAGCTCGGCTCGATCTCCATCGATCATCATGCTCGGCTCGATCTCCTGTTCGTGATCAGTGAAACATTCGTGATTGGCGACAATCTCTGATGGCGGATTGGCTTCTATTATGCCGGCGTCCCTAAAGAACGGACTCCGAGCAAGAAGAGCGTCCTCGAAATCGCCGAGCAAAGTTCACAGCCTTGGCGTAAGACGCCCATGGTACCAGGTACCCATTCGATTAATGTCTTCACATTATTTCATTTACTTCATTCCTGATTAATTAATTACCTGAATGAAACCCCGACCAGCGTCGAGGTACCTGGTCGGGCTAATCATTGCTCGGCCTCACCCATCCCACATGCACTGTTCGACCGCGAGCCATGGCCTAGTTTGTACCAGCAGCTCGATGAATCCTCATCCCGAGCTTCGGGACATCCAACTCGGTTGTCGAAAGAAGTCCAACAATCCGCCTCGGTAACCTAAAGTCCGAGTTAAGTCCGAATAAAATTCGAGTTTAGTGACCTTTGGTCCTAGGGCTCGGCCGAATTCTGAGCTAAGCTCGAGAAGGCTTGCCGAGCCCAAGCATATTCTCTTAGACGTAAGCATCGCGATATTGCTGGTCGAAAGTCCGAGCAGCGGAAACTCGGACCTGAGCTCGGACTGGATAAATACGCCGAGCCTAAATGCAGGTCTAACTATGTAGCAGACGAAGTTGGGGCTGCAGAGCCCAAGTCCTTGGAACCTAAAGCGGACCCAAGTGAAGAAACTTAGGTCTACCGAAAATCGAAAACACAAACCAATTGCAAGTTACGAAAAAATATTTATTCATTTAAAGGAGCCCGTAGGCTAAGTACAGAGTTTGGGCTCGGCCTTAACAATATGGAGGCCACCCCAATTTACAAAAGTAAAGAGAACGAAAAAACTTTTAAGGCTCAGCTCTACTGTCCTCGGCGACTTCAGGAACGGCCGGTTCCTCTGCGATCGAGGTTCCTACCTCAGCCTCGGCGGCCTCGGGAGCAGCCTCGGCAATCTCGGGAGCAGCCTCGGGCGCCTCGGCCGGGCCCTCCTGGGCAGCCCGGTCAGCTGCCGGAGCTTCCGTCTCCACCTCCGACTCCTCGACCCCCGCTCCTGGTTGAAGCAGGTTAAGGTCGAAGTCTGGAAGAAGTCGCCGTAGTTGGTTGCGGAAGTCCTTGAAGCCCTGGATGAGCCCGTTTACGCCTTCCTCTTCCAGTAAGTCGCGAAACTCTTCCGATTCATGGAAGAGTTTAACGACGTCCTGGGCCTGCTCCCGAGCCTCCTTCTCCCGAGCCTCGTGGTAGGCGGCCTTTCGCTCCAAATTTTTTATTTCCTGATCGCGATCGACGAGCAAAGATTGCGCGTCGAGCAAACGGGCTTCGAGCACTTGGGCCTTGAGGTGAGCTTCCCCCACCTCCTGCTCGCGGATGGCGAGCGTCGACTCGGCTTCGGCCAGACGAGCCTCCACGGCGCGCACTTCAGATTTGACTAGAGTGTGCGCGCCCTTCTCCTCTTCGAGCTCGGCGGTCAGAGCCCGAATCTCGTCCTCGGCCGCCCCCACTCTCGTCTGGAGCTCCAGGCGCTCAGCCTCGGACACCAGGCGCCTCGCCTCGGCCTCCTCGTGCCCCCGCTGATGCCTTCGGGCTCGCTCCCGATAGTCTTGGATAATGTGCATCAGCGTCTCCGTCTCGTGCAGATGCTGTAAAAAGAGGGACGTGAGAAACAAATCCAATTTAAAATAAACTTGCACAAATATAGTTGCACGAACGGAGAGATAAACTTACCCGGACGGCAGAGCAAAGGGCAGAATCTATGAAGGCGCCATAATTCATGGACCGGATCTTGGCCTGGTCGGCCGGGAGCAGCGCGACCCGAAGAAACTCGCGCGCTACCTGGGGGTTGTTGAGGGCCGAGTCGCCCTCGAAAACCGTCCACCCGGGAGCGTAAGGCACCCGCTCCCGGGGGCCCGACGAGCCCGGAAGGCCGGCCTCGGCTGGCCTGGGCGGAGCCGACCCCGCAGCTTCTTGACTATTCCCCGGCTCGGGACTGGGGAATTGGGGTCGGACAGGCGGCCGATCTGACTGCCGCAAAGTTGGGGCGGGGCGCGCAAGCGCCAAACCCGCCGAAGAACTCCTCCCCCCTGGTCGGCGCTCGGGGCTTCCTGCCGACCAGGAATTTGTGAAATTGGCGCCGGACACGGAAGCGCTATCGTAGCCCCACCGGAGCTCGTGCCCCTGGAACCTGGGCCCTCCCTCCGACCAGCTTCAGAGTGCGCGGTGCTGGGAGCGCCCGTCTCGGCCGCCGCGGTCGCCGAGACCTTCGCCTTCTTCTTCGGCTCGGTCGGCTCCCCCGCGAGCTCGGCCGCCCTCTTCTGAAATCGGGCATACAGGACCTCGCTGTTGGTCACCATTTTTGCGATATCTGTCAGGGCGAGCAGGATTAGAACACGGAATAATAGCAGAGTAAAAAACAACTTTCTGTTGTTACCCTTATCCTGAGGACGCGCCGAGCTCAGGCCAACATTCACTAGAGCGTCCTCACTTATGAGGCCGCTCAGTAGAATACCGTCCCCAAGGCTGCGAACGGTGTCGAAGATCTCCTGCTCGCGCGTAGAAAGCTTGGGGACTTTATTGATGGACCTGAGTCGGGTCGGCCTCCACCTAGGGTCAAACCCCCATGTCCGTTCAGAGCCTAGAAAGAAGAATTTCTTCTTCCACTCGTGAATGGACGAAGGAGCGCCCTGGAAGAGTGGCCGACCCGCCCGAAGGGCAATGTAGAGCCACTCTCGGTCTCCCGGGTTCAACTTCAACACGAAGAGTCGCCGGAAAACGTTTACAGAAGTCGGAATCCCGAACGCCAAACATAGCGACAGGAAACCGACTACTGTCCTCCAGGCTTTCGAAGCGAGTTGCGCCGGGACCAACTGGTACTCCGTAAGCAACTCGTTCACGAACCCGTGAAGAGGAAATTGTAGGCCGGCCCAGAGTGCCTCCAGGTACACTCCGATCCGGCCTACCGGGGGATTCGTTACCCGATCCCCCAACCCGGCGGGCTCCAGACGGAACCCTCGTCGAGGAAAGAACCATTCCTCGGCCATCTCGACCTCCAACTCACTCATGGTGGACTCGACATCACTTGGACCGAGACCCATTAGGAAGAGGAAAGAAGGGTTCTGAGAGGATAAAAAAAAGGGGGACCTTTGAAGGATGCCGGAGATAAGAAGCTTCGGACTGAGAAAAGCTGGAGGAAGAAGACAATAGGAAAGTAGCTGGAGGCCAGGTGAGGATTTATATAGATCCCTCCAACGGCCCAGATCAGCGAGAAAAAATGCTGCTCCCCATTCAGATCACGACGCGTGTTGGCCCGAAAGACGGAGCGCCACATTCAATTCGGGCTGACGCCTCGAACACAGAAGCGCCTCGTTGGATCGTGCGGCCCTATCATGAGCCCACGACGCGAGGACGCTTCGGAGAAGGCACCCTAATAATGAGACGTTTCGGAAAAGAAGAGACGCCGCCTATTAAAAGCATCTCGAAGCGCGCGATAATTCGAAACGCGCGATAATTTGAAATTTCCTTAACTCATAATAGCCCGACTAAAACTACTTCCCGCGCTCAAGCTGGTGGCCAGCTGGAACTCGGAAGTCGGGGGGTAGTGTTGGGGGGAAAACCCAAGTCATGCCAGAAAGGCGCTCGACCAGGGAGCGCCGACCAGAGAGGCGCCTGGCCAGGGAGCGCCGACCAGAAAGGCGCCCGACCTCACAACGCTCAAGCTGAAGGCACCCCGCTGAGCAACTGGCTCGGCTCGGCACCTGTGCCGAGCCCATGCCTTTCCAAATATCCAACTCTCGCCTAATCCTCTAGAGGATCTGACAACCAGATACCCAACTCCACCGTACTCTGTTACTGTCCTCAAGCCATTAAGGCACGTGACCTCCGCAGGCCTTCGGCACGCCCTATCATTAATGCGTGTGACCCCTGCGGACCTCCGATGCACTCAACCATTAAATGAATACGGCTCAAGATGATCTCCGGATCACTGGACCATCAAAGCGTATGGCTCTCTCTGATCACTGGTTCACTCAGCAATCAATGCACTTGCTATCTACGACCCCAGGCCCACCACGGCCGGCGGTTCAACCACTCCAACAGGTCCGATCAACCATGACAGTTCGCTGACTCCGGTCTGATCCGGTCTTATTCTCCACAACGCCATTAATGAGCATGATCGTGCCCAATTATCACAAAAAAGACAATTTACCCTGTCACCTCTCAGGTAACATAATATCCTTCTATAAAAGGAAACCTGGGGGGAAAAGAAAAAACGGACACACACAGGAACAAACATTCTCCTCTTTTATTCCACTCATATACTAGCCCCCCTCTGACTTAAGCATCGGAGGGCCGGCGCCGGAGATCCCGGCCACCGGCTTTCTTGCAGGATCTTCCAGGAGGACGCCACCAGCCGGCGCGCCGCACCCACTGTTCCAGCAGCGGAGCTCCTCCCCTCTCGGCTCACGGTCACCCCCGGGTCCAATTTCCAGCAACACCGACCACCGGCCGTCTGTTGGCCGGCTATTGGTCTCTGAGCCCAGGCATCACCTGCAGCCATTCTCTTCCTTCCTCTTTCTTGGTTAGAGAGAGAAACTTTCTTTCTCCCTCTTTCTCTCTGTTTTCCATACTTTCTCTCTCTTATTCTTTCTATTATCTCTCTCTATGAAGTTTTTTTCTTTTGATTCATAGCCAAACATGTTAATTGATTTAGGTTGACCATGCCATTAACAACCAAACCCAAACCCCTAATTGAACTTGAACTGAGATTCTCTCTCTTCTCCATCCTTTCTCTCTCTCTCTAAAAAAGTTAAATTCAATAGGAACTCTTCACAATGATTTTGAATTGACCCTGATGAAGGATCTTGATCTAAGGTCGTCAGGCGACATGTCAAACCCACTCTAGCTTCTGCTAAATATTGTTAGATTTGATCACCCCTGATTTTTGTTAAATTATCTATGCCCTAATCCGAGAATGATTTGATGTATTTTACTTTGATCGGACTGACCGAAGTGTCGACCACTCTCGCTTGGTCAGCCCTATGAGGATGTTGGAATTTAGAATTTTATTTTTATAAAATTATGATGAAATTCTAATAAAAAGTATAATTTTAAAATATTAGGCTCTAAGAAGGATTTTTGGAATTAATAGGATCTATTAGTTGGATTGCATTTATAAGGCAAGTAATATAATATTTTTCTAGATTTATTGGCAAATTCTATGTATTTTTTTGAGTCGAATCATTCTTTATTTATAAATTTGATGCATAGTGTTATATGCCTTTTTCTAGAATATTGTTTGATTCTTGATTGAATGTATTAGTTTGGATATGGATTATGTTTGATTGATTTCGATATCAAATTTTTCGATTTGGAATACTGAACATATTTTGAGAAAACGAGTTTTGAATCGAAATAAATTTGGACTTGCAGTCAGACTATATTGAGAACCCCGCCAATGGAGGCTAATATGTTGGCACATAATTTGTCCTGAATGGTGTCTAAGATGATTAGTGACATCCCACCAACAGACTAACAGTCTTGAAGAATTTTGTTGCAAGATGATGTACAGCTCATTGCAAAAAGATTAGTCAGTGTTATGATCCTAGCCATAGAAAGATATGGTCATAGTTTTTGGCGGTCGAGTTAAATTTGATGATTTGAAAAAATAAATTTATGAATGATATTTGGATTTTAAAATTGAATTTATTGTAAGTAATATTTTACTTTTTCTAAATTTATTAGCAATTATAAAATTATTATATTCATAACTTTTGAGTGGTATTATTCATGATGAATGAATTTACGGAAAATATTATTTTGAAATATTATGACGATATATGATGCTATTATATATATGATTAATTGATTTTTGACATTGCATTATTTTAGAATTGAAATATAAAATCTGGAACTAGTTGAATTTCGACCTGGTTATGTTGAAGATCCCGCCAATGGGGGCTAATACGTTGACACGTGATTTGTCCTGGAGGTCATGTCTAAAATAATTAGTGACAAACCACCAGCAGACCAGCAGTCCTGAAAGACTTTGCTGCAAGATGATGCACGGCTCACCGCAAGAAGATTAGTCGGTGTTATGACCTTGCCATAGAAAAAATGTGGTCATAGCTTAGGATCAATAAAATAAATTAAATATTTGAAAGAATTTGAATCTATGAACATAATTTTAATATTTTGAGAAAGATTTGATTTATATATTAGTACTGCATATATGCTTATTTTCTGCATATTATTATCTATTTGATTGCTTGATTTATCTAACTAGAGTGTTCATTGCTTACTGGGCTGTTTAGCTCATTATACGATTTTTTATTTTTTTATATATTCAGAGAACTAGCCTACTGGGATTTTTAATATGGAAGAGCGGTTAGAAGAACTGTGGCACCAGTTATCTTAGATTAGATTTTATTTAAACTGATGCATTACCTTAGACTAATGTTGGAATTGTGAGAGATTGTAGTTTGAGTTAGTTAAAGAAATAAAGTTTGCATATTATTAGTCAAATTGTTCCGCTACATATTTATGATATCATGTTGAGATGCCTTTCATATTTGTGGAAAGAGTTTTCTATGCATATGCAACGGTTGCTGTAACCCCCGGCTCGCGATCTCGGGTGTGGGGCGTGACAATCTATGTTATTGATACCCATGTTTTATTTTAGAAACTTCTCCAAATATGCCAAAGGTTACTATTTTATTTGTGTTGGATAATGGATAGGGATGAAAGTTTAGTATCTATATGGATCTATTTTTATATTCGAATTTCTTCAGATATGGATAAAAAATTTGTGTATCCGACCCATATCCACATTCGTATCCATATCCATACAAAAATGGATATAGAAATGGATAAATAACTACCCAATTTGTATCTGAATATTTGATTCTATTTGCAGCTCTATTTAATTTTATATAACACTTGTGAACTTTTAATGAATATATATAACCGCATTGCTATTCACTTGATTTAGCATCCATTTAGTAATATCCATTTAGTTACAAAGTTTAATTACTCAACTTATATCCATATTTATATCTATATTTTCAGTATCTAATTTGTATCCATATTTTTTAAAAACAAATATAGATATGAATTTATATCTATTTTCATCAAACAAAATAAATATGAATATAGATATATTGGTATCAAATCCATATCTGATTTGGTTTCAACCCTAACAATGGAGAAACTAAATTCAAAAGGTAGACCCTAGATAGATATATGGTTTCACTAGCTTTTCCATTAGTTTAGATTACTTAGCAGGAAACACACATTATGACCAATTGTTGTAGGCTTCGGTGATTTGCGTATGAAGTAGCCTCAGGTGGGAGAGTAGTGTATTTCCTTTTAAAAAGCAACCAAGATCTTGCCTAGATGTTATGACACACCAGATGCCATGCAATTATATGGATCAATGGATATGGCCGCAACATTAGAATACTGCAAGTAATAGAGGATGGCGAAAACTGAGGTAAGGGCATTAATACAAACAAAGCAAATTATGGTTAAGCAAGCATCTGAAATTTGAATTCTGAATTTAAAACTTGAATTGGTAAGAGGTGAATATATCTTCCATTTAAATATTGGGTGCTATGTATAGGATCACAAGTGGACAATGACCCTTTTGGTTTCAGGTTGATTTATCTTTCTGGACCGGTCAAGTGGAACAGGCCTAACTTCCCATCTGGCTTCAAGGGCTGGGTTATTACAAAGAATAGATCAATGATTAGAAGTAATACAAAAAAGATAGTGCACCTAGTAATCTCAGGAAAATTCTGAGTCTTGCTAATAGTAGCAAAAGTCCTATCAATTCTCTCCCATACCTATGCTTGACCGCTATGATTATTACACAAAGTAAAATGTACGCCCAAATACGCCCAAATAACAAAGATCAAATAAGCCATTAGGGGAGGTAAAAGAATAAAATTTCCTGACACCGATCTTATTAGTGAAAGGCTTACCGCCCATCTTTTCAGAAGAATCATCAACACAATTAAAATCTCCAACAATTAATGTAGGCAATCCTTGATCAATAATAGATATAGAATTCACCTCTGTCCAACGAACGGCCAATGGAATCCATTGTGCTTTCCTTGGCTTTGTAATAACGAAAATTATTTGATGCGAACAACTATTAAAAGCATCAATTTTCACATTTTCTCGTTGCTACATAGCAAAAATACCACCCTTTAATCCTTGCATCTCAATAGCATAGAAACACCAATTAGGTGGAAGTAGGAGTTGAGCCTGTGATATGAAAGAGTAGATGCCCTACAAGCCAATCGCAATATGTATTGCGAAAGGTTTTTTCTTTTGATTTGTCCAAATCATGTACATGATATTTAAATATGAATAAAGGCGTTATGTTTTATCATATGCTGTTGATTATATTTATGATAAACTCCTTAGTTTAGGGCAATGGTTTTAAGACTATGATGAGATCATACTAGTGAGACTTAAAATCCTAAAATCCTAATCTTAAATATTCCCAGTCATTGGTACATTGAGTCGGGGATCAATGATTACCGGAAAGACTGGCATGTCTTATGTATGCTCGATGCAGAGGATGATTGATCTCACAATCATTTGTGTGGAGACACTAATACAAAGATGTGGGTGCTCATTAGAGGAATGAGTTCACTGAATTGACCTACAAAGAGAAATCTTATGAAGTCTTACTTACATGTCAAAAGATGATTCTCTTAGTGGGAGTTGTGCAACTGATCCTATGACCTGAGATCACCATGGTATCTTGTGCACATGAACCCATATTTTGGTTTACACTCATTTATGACAATAAGTTATGTACGAGGTCTTCTGGATATGGTGAATTGTGTACGAAGATTATGAGTAGGTCAACAAGGAATTAATCACTTCTAGTAAGAGAAGATAGCATCCTATTTATTCTAATCATATGATAATTCAGGAAACCTTTGATCAAAGTAGAATGAAAATTAGAAAGAGTTTCTAATGTTTCATTATTTGAATTATCATTAAAAGATTGAGAAAAATATGAATATGAAATTGAGTTTGACATATATTCATACTCATATGCATATTTGGGATGCAGTTTGATTAAAGGATTGAATTGCATGGTAACTTGCCACTGAAGGGTATTTTTGGTATTTCCACCAAATTCCATATTTTCCGGGTAGACATGACACGTTGCTAGACGTCAATCTTGTTTTATAGGTTTGATCAAATTAAAGAGTTAATTCGATCACCAATTAGAAAGGATTCTAATTGTTAAGTTCGGGTTCGCGCAGTTTGGACTTAAATCGATTAGAAGAGTTCTAATCAAGTTGGGTCAACTCGCACTCACACCTATTGCTGGCTAAGTATGGAACCCAATGGGTCACACACAAGAAAACTTATCAAGGGTCTAATTGGATTAGATCATGTTTGCAAGATAAACATCCTAGCAGGTGTTGCAAACCTTAGCTCCTAATTCGAATTGGATTCGAATCTGATTCGAATTGGATTCGAATCGGATTCTTAATTGATCTAATTTGATTAGATCATATTCTAATACGGGTTAGCCAAGAGTTGGCACCTAATTGGCTTGGTTTGAGTCTAATTGGATTAGATTTAATAAATCATTCAATCTAGACTGTTAGATCTTGATCAACGTTGGAGGGTGAACACTTGGGCACCTAGTGAAAATTCTGCATATTGGATTAGCGTTAGAGGTATTCTTCTATTTCTGCATTTATATTATATTATTTGATTGCTTTCATTAAGGTGATCTTGGCTTATAAGGGTTTTATGTTAAGGAACTTTATCAAGAAATTTTTAAAATTCCTAACTTCCGCTGCGCATTATAACATGCTAAAATCCTTCAAGTGGTATCAGAGCCATCCTTAATTGGTTCAATCAAATAATTATGTATGATGTATGATTATTAATTTACTATGAGATAGTAATGTCATATGCTTAGAGAAATGCTGAAATGTATGATTAATATATGATATGTTATGTAATAAAATATCATGATATGAAATTTTTCATATGAAAATATGTTGAAGCATGTTAATTAATTGCTTATGATTTATACATGCTATGAGATAGCCATGATGCATAATAGTTTATTTTAGACATGTTAAATGTATGTTACAATTAAAGAATGTGCTAGAGACTAGTAAGCCCTCAATAAAAATTATATTAAGTCATAGTGTTGAAAAACTTTGAGCTAACCTATTCTAGAACAATTAATCTAATTGGTGTCTAAGGAAAGCACTAAAGGTGGTTACTTAATTAGGACCTTACTCTCTGAGTAAGGGGAGCCTCCCACCTGCTTACCTGGCCAATTGTTTGATTGCCTATTATGGATAAGCTTAATATTGATATAACACTATTGATAGCCTTCCTTCATGCCTCGATATTATTATGTCAAGATCCATGCTAGTTTGTTGTGCTAACACAAGACTTGCAATGGGGACTGATGTTATACTGTCTTGGTGCATTAAGATGCTTATGGCATATTTTAATATATTGCCTTGTTGTGCAACCACAAGGGCAATATTATTCGAATATGATTATATGGAAATGAAGGGTTTGACTTAACTAAAATATTATTGTTTGTTGTGCTAACACAAGGCAATAAGTATTTTAAGAGGACAAGATAAAGTTGAGAATTGCATGAGATGCAATTGGAAAGAGTTTCCTACCTTTGAACTCATAAGAGTTTGTTGTGTAAACACAAGGCTTTTTATGATGAATTAGGATCTCAACCCTACTAAGAAAAATTATATTTTCACGTTTATCATAGGAGAGGGCTATGATATTCGATAAAAATAGTAGGAGACAAATTAGATTAAAGTCCTTATCTAGTTGCAAACATGTCATCATGATTGGTCTGCTTATATTAGTTTTGTTTTGCATATGTAGAATTATTAAATGGTTTCTTCACTTTCACTAAGAGGCATCTTAGATGCCAACAAGTTGACCGGACCAAACTATGTGGACTGGTTGAGGAATTTAAAGATAGTACTCACTCAGGAGAAAATTTCCTATATACTTGAAACCCCTGATCTTGGAGATCTAGGGGATGATGCTACAGAAGAGGAGGTTGCCACACATAAGATGTGGAAAAATGACAGTGTGACTGTCAAATGTATCATACTTGCCTCTATGAACAATGAATTACAGAGGCAACATGAAGGCATGGATACTCAATCCATACTTCTCAATTTAAAAGAGTTGTATGGAGAACAAAGCAGGACTGCTAGGTATGAGATATCTAAGCAGTTGTTCCATGCTAGAATGAATGAAGGAACTCCAGTGCAAAACCATGTTCTTATGGTTATAGACTTGATCACCAGATTAAGTCAATTAGGTTTTGCTATGGATAGTGAGCTCAGTCAGGATTTGATCCTGCAATCACTGCCTGATTCATTCTCTCAGTTTGTTGTGAACTTTCACATGAACAAGCTGAACACCTCCCTGCCCGAGCTGTTAAATATGCTCAAAACAGCTGAAGGGCATATTAAGAAGGATAAAGGTCCACTCCTTCTTATAAATAGCACCTCTATGAGGAAATCGGGAAATAAGGGTTCTAAGAAACGATTGAACCCCAAGAGTAGCATCAAAAAGAAAAAAGGAAAGAAAAACTCCGGATCAAGTACCTGTTTTCATTGCGGCAAAGCTGGCCACTGGAAAAGGAATTGCAAGAGTTTTCTTGCAAGTATGAAGACCGATGCAAGAGTTGCATCAAAAGGTATGTTTATGTTACATGCCAACTTGTCATTAAGTTCTTCAAATTCAAATTCATGGGTATTGGATACCGGCTGTGGTTTTCACATTTGCAAATCTTTGCATGGACTACAGAAAATTAAAATTTTGAAGAAAGGTGACTTCGAGCTGTATGGCGCTGGAGGAGAGTCCATCCAGGCTGAAGCTGTTGGAACCTACAACTTGGAATTGCCTTCGGAAAAGCTCCTACAATTAGAAGATTGTTATTATATGCCCAAAATTATTAGAAATGTAATTTCCATTCCTTTGTTGTTAAAGAAAGGTTTTGAAATTAATGGAAAGGGCAATGGTTGCTCTATTTATTTTTCTAATAAGCATCTTTGCAATGGCATTATGGAAAATGGTCTTCTAGTTTTATTACTTAATGACAATGTCTTTCATATTAATAAAAGCAATAAAAGAAAGAGAGAGGAAGTGAATAATACCCTCCTTTGGCATTGCCGACTTGGTCACATAAGTGAATCAAGAATTAACAAGTTATACAAAGAAGAGTTCTTTGATCCTTATGATTATGAATCATTAGGAACTTGTGAATCTTGTCTTATGGGAAAAATGACCAAGTCTCCATTCACTGGACATGGAGAAAGGGCAAGTGAGTTATTAGGACTTATACATACAGATGTATGTGGTCCTATGACAACTCCAGCTAGAGGTGGATACTCTTACTTCATCACATTCACTGATGATTTATCAAGGTTCGGATTTGTGTATCTTATGAAACATAAATACGAAGCCTTTGATAAGTTTAAAGAGTATCAAAGTATGGTTGAAAAACAAACCGGAAAGTGTATTAAAATCCTTCGATCTGATCGAGGAGGTGAATACCTTTCTAGTGAATTTTTAAATCATCTTAAAGAAAAGGGCATTCTCTCTGAATGGACACCTCCGTATACGCCACAACTAAATGGTGTAGCTGAACGGAGGAATCGTACTCTATTAGATATGGTAAGATCCATGATGTGCTTTACAGATCTTCCTATTTCCTTCTGGGGTTATGCCTTAGAAACTGCTACATATGTGCTAAACAGGATACCTTCAAAATCTGTATCTAGTACTCCATATGAGATATGGAGAGGTAGAAAGCCCAATCTTAAATATTTTAAAATATGGGGCTGCCAAGCATATGTCAAAAGAAATTTTGGACATAAGCTAAGTGCTAGATCAGATAAATGTACATTTATAGGTTATTCCAAAGAAAGTATTGGATATCTCTTCTATCACCCTACTGAACAAAAGGTATTTGTTAGTAGGCATGCCACTTTCTTAGAAAAAGAGTTTATCTTAGAAAAGGGCAGTGAAAGAAGAATTGAACTTAATGAAGTTCAAGACCTACAAATAGAAACACAAGAAATTCTTCAACCAAATGTACCCATTGATGAAGTACAACCACAACACACATCTCCTCTCCAAAGGTCAGATAGAGTGCGAAATGCACCTAAGAGGTATGGGTTTATCATTGAGAATGATGAAGCCCACATCATCGAAAATGATGATCCTCTGACCTATTCGGAAGCTATCATGAGTAATGACTCTAACAAATGGTTAGAAGCTATGAAATCCGAAATAGACTCTATGTATACCAACCAAGTATGGACTTTGGTTGATGCACCAGAAGGTGTTAACCCTATAGGTTGCAAATGGGTCTATAAGAAGAAGATTGGAGCAGATGGCCAAGTAGAAACCTACAAGGCTAGATTGGTGGCAAAAGGTTTCAGGCAAAAGCAAGGAATTGACTATGATGAAACTTTTTCACCAGTTGCCATGCTTAAATCTATTCGGATTTTGCTTGCAATAGCTGCATACTATGATTATGAAATTTGGCAGATGGATGTCAAAACCGCCTTCCTTAATGGTTATCTTGAGGAAGAGGTTTACATGACACAGCCAGAAGGATTTGTCTCAAGTGGGAGAGCAAATCAAGTATGCAAGCTTAAGAGATCCATTTATGGATTAAAGCAAGCATCGAGGAGTTGGAACATCCGTTTTGATACAACAGTCAAAGAGTTTGGTTTTATCAAAAATGTGGATGAACCATGTGTGTACAAGAAGACTAGTGGGAGTGCCGTTGTCTTCTTAATATTGTATGTAGATGACATACTAATCATTGGAAATGATATTCCAATGTTACAATCGGTCAAGACTTGGCTATCAAAAAGCTTTTCCATGAAAGACTTGGGAGAAGCATCCTATATACTTGGTATAAAGATCTATAGGGATAGATCTAAAAGGATGCTAGGCTTGTCCCAGTCTAAGTACATAGATCGTGTGCTAAAAAGATTCAGCATGGAAGGAAGTAAAAGAGGTTACTTACCTATGAGTCATGGCATACGTCTCTCTAAGAAGATGTCTCCTAAGACATCTGAAGAGAGGAATAGAATGAATTCTATTCCCTATGCTTCGGCAGTAGGATCAATTATGTATGCTATGCTATGTACTAGGCCTGATGTTGCTTATGCCTTAGGCATAACAAGCAGATTCCAGGCTGATCCAGGAGAAAATCATTGGATAGTTGTGAAAAATATTCTTAAGTACTTAAGAAGGACTAAAGATATTTTTCTAGTTTATGGAGGATCTGAGTTGAAACTAGAAGGATTTTCTGATTCTAGTTTTCAATCAGATCCAGATGATAGCAAGTCCACTTCAGGGTATGTCTTTACCCTAAATGGTGGTGCAGTGAGCTGGAAGAGTTCCAAGCAGCAAACTGTAGCTGACTCAACTACTGAGGCAGAATACATCGCTGTAAGTGAAGCCGCTAAGGAAGCTGTCTGGATGAAGAAGTTCATCGCTGAGTTGGGAGTAGTTCCTGAGATTGCTGGACCAGTTTCAGTTTATTGTGACAACACTGGAGCTGTTGCTCAAGCAAAGGAACCAAGATCTCATCACAAATCCAAGCACATTCTAAGACGCTTCCACCTCGTTCGAGAGATCGTCGAGAGACAAGACATAGTCATTGAACGAGTAGACACAAAGAACAACTTAGCAGACCCGTTCACTAAAGCTCTACCACAACAGCAGTTCGATCGCCACCTCGATTGTATGGGGATAAAATATAAGAGCGATTGGCTTTAGTGCAAGTGGGAGATTGAAAGAGTAGATGCCCTACAAGCCAATCGCAATATGTATTGCGAAAGGTTTTTTCTTTTGATTTGTCCAAATCATGTACATGAT
The DNA here is from genome assembly GCF_051530095.1 of Phoenix dactylifera. NCBI lineage: Eukaryota > Viridiplantae > Streptophyta > Magnoliopsida > Arecales > Arecaceae > Phoenix > Phoenix dactylifera. The sequence continues at coordinate 2,392,142 of NC_143205.1, read as the reverse complement.
ATTTAAATATGAATAAAGGCGTTATGTTTTATCATATGCTGTTGATTATATTTATGATAAACTCCTTAGTTTAGGGCAATGGTTTTAAGACTATGATGAGATCATACTAGTGAGACTTAAAATCCTAAAATCCTAATCTTAAATATTCCCAGTCATTGGTACATTGAGTCGGGGATCAATGATTACCGGAAAGACTGGCATGTCTTATGTATGCTCGATGCAGAGGATGATTGATCTCACAATCATTTGTGTGGAGACACTAATACAAAGATGTGGGTGCTCATTAGAGGAATGAGTTCACTGAATTGACCTACAAAGAGAAATCTTATGAAGTCTTACTTACATGTCAAAAGATGATTCTCTTAGTGGGAGTTGTGCAACTGATCCTATGACCTGAGATCACCATGGTATCTTGTGCACATGAACCCATATTTTGGTTTACACTCATTCATGACAATAAGTTATGTACGAGGTCTTCTGGATATGGTGAATTGTGTACGAAGATTATGAGTAGGTCAACAAGAAATTAATCACTTCTAGTAAGAGAAGATAGCATCCTATTTATTCTAATCATATGATAATTCAGGAAACCTTTGATCAAAGTAGAATGAAAATTAGAAAGAGTTTCTAATGTTTCATTATTTGAATTATCATTAAAAGATTGAGAAAAATATGAATATGAAATTGAGTTTGACATATATTCATACTCATATGCATATTTGGGATGCAGTTTGATTAAAGGATTGAATTGCATGGTAACTTGCCACTGAAGGGTATTTTTGGTATTTCCACCAAATTCCATATTTTCCGGGTAGACATGACACGTTGCTAGACGTCAATCTTGTTTTATAGGTTTGATCAAATTAAAGAGTTAATTCGATCACCAATTAGAAAGGATTCTAATTGCTAAGTTCGGGTTCGCGCAGTTTGGACTTAAATCGATTAGAAGAGTTCTAATCAAGTTGGGTCAACTCGCACTCACACCTATTGCTGGCTAAGTATGGAACCCAATGGGTCACACACAAGAAAACTTATCAAGGGTCTAATTGGATTAGATCATGTTTGCAAGATAAACATCCTAGCAGGTGTTGCAAACCTTAGCTCCTAATTCGAATTGGATTCGAATCTGATTCGAATTGGATTCGAATCGGATTCTTAATTGATCTAATTTGATTAGATCATATTCTAATACGGGTTAGCCAAGAGTTGGCACCTAATTGGCTTGGTTTGAGTCTAATTGGATTAGATTTAATAAATCATTCAATCTAGACTGTTAGATCTTGATTAACGTTGGAGGGTGAACACTTGGGCACCTAGTGGAAATTCTGCATATTGGATTAGCGTTAGAGGTATTCTTCTATTTCTGCATTTATATTATATTATTTGATTGCTTTCATTAAGGTGATCTTGGCTTATAAGGGTTTTATGTTAAGGAACTTTATCAAGAAATTTTTAAAATTCCTAACTTCCGCTGCGCATTATAACATGCTAAAATCCTTTATGATAAACCTCTGACAGCGGGAATAAAAGACGGTTTCCCTTAGGTTGTGCGGAACCCAAAGGAATATTGCACGACTTTCAAAGCAACTCAAATCCTAATTAATTAAGTTTTTTTCCGTAAAAGTGGCTACTCATTTTATATAGCTCTATCGTGAGTACAATATGCTAGATCACAGAAAAGTAAAAAATACAAAGAAGGAGGAGCGTCTGATACGGACGTCCAAAAAAAATCCCCGAAATGCCGGACGACAAAGGAGGCGACTCAGTCTGCTGCCCGATTCGCCTCCCTGAACACGTGTACTGCTTGAAAGTCACCCATCAACTGAGCCATCCTGCGAGTCTTCCGAATAAGGGGATGATCATCGCCATACTGGTCCGCCCTTTGGATCCAATCGATCATCATAGATGAGTTTCCCTCGAGGTACACCCGCTAGATGCCAAGTACCTGCCTCGCATAGGATATACCCTTCCAGGCTGCCCGCAGCTCTGCCCCAACCACTGTAAGTCCTGGCGTGAGCGGCTCTCCTACCGCTATCATTCTACCACGGTGGTCTTTGATCACAAATCCAACCCCTCCAGTCACACCATCCATTGATCTACTGTCGTCGAAGTTTACTTTGAGATAACCAAGAAGTGGAGGTACCCAAAAAACAAGGGCGAATCGGAGCGCTGAACCAGCATGAGGAATACCCCAGATGTCCCTAGCCATCCCAGAAGTAAACACAGCGGCAGCCGCAGTGACCTCCTTCACATGTAGCGTCGCTCTATCCACCATCATCCACGGGAGCGACCTCCTCTCTTCAAACAGGCCGGCATTCATGTCCAACCAAATGCAGTAAGACAAGTATGCCATAAAAATTCCTACCTCAGCAGATCTATGACTCCGCATGGAGTCCCTCAGCAAAGGAATCAAGTCCTACACCGATACCGCCGAGTCAGGTAGTGGTATCGATGACCTCCTCCAAATCTCTCGGACCCTAGGGCACTGCAGAAGAACATGCTTGGTGGTCTCCTCCATCTCTACACATTCCTCACAACACTGAGATACCCTCATGCCACGCCGAGCTAATAAGCTCCTGGTTAGAAGACAGCCCCAAGCCATCTTTCAGATGAAGAGCGCCATACGGGGATGAATCCGCAGCCTCCATATCCAACCACCCTCAATCTATCGAGCTGGCTCCCTACTGATCAGAGCATGAAGATCTCTAGCTTACAACTGTGACCGTCCCGTCGGCAGCCATACTAGCCTATCAACCTCTCTTTCGGTAGGGACCTACAGGGTCAAAACCAACTCCACCAACTGCTCGCACACTCTCGACCGCATAAAAGAAAATAATGCTTTGGGCGATGGCAGTGCTCCGTCCCCCCAAATAGAAAGACCGTCAAGCAGCAGCCTCATGCCCCCACCTCCTAGCCCTACCACCGCCATCACGACTTCCTTCCCTCCTCCTCCCCCAAATCTCATATTCTACTCCGCTGCCGCCGCAGCTGCCGCCGCTGCTCTCTCCTTCCTGTTCCTCCTCGAACCCCCTCATCTCCTCCACCCACTTCTTCGCTTCCGCCGCCGCCGCCGCAGCCGCTGCCTCGAAACCTCTGCGATGCGCCGCCCCGCCGCCCCCCTCGCCTTCTCGTCGCCGGATTCTCTCTCCGAATGGCTCAAACCCCGCCTCCCCTCCGACGCCCTCGCTTCCTGGGGCGTCGCCCCCGGCACCAAGACCCTCCACAACCTCTGGCTCGAGATTTCCCACGGCGAGACCTCCCTCTTCCCCTCGGACGAGGAGGGATCCTCTTCCCTCGCCCTCCGCGCCGTCCACGTCGCCACCGTCCGTGTCCGTAACCCCCGCGGCGCCCTCCTCATCGAATCCCACCAGCTCCTCTCCGACGGCACCATCAGGCCCCGCCGCCGCCCGTTGTCGGAGAAGATGCGCCCCGGGGAATCCATCGAGGACGCTGCCGCCCGGGCCGTCATGGAGGAGCTTGGGAAAGAGGCGGTGAAAATTTTGCCGGGGTCTTATGAGATAAAGGTGGAGGAGAGGGCGTCGGCGTCGTATCCGGGCCTGCCGGCGCGGTATGTGCTGCACTCGGTGGAGGCCGAGGTAGAGGGGCTGCCGCAGGAGGGCGAATTCTCGACGGAAGAGACGGGGGAAGCCGTCGAGGCCCGGGAGAAGGCGGTCTTTGTTCGGAGGCATTTCTGGAACTGGGTGGATGATGATGGCAGCGTTTGATGTGTGGTGAGGTTTTCTTTACATCTTGCAGCTCTAGTTATCTCTCTTTTTTTCTCTAAAAAAGATAAATGTTTCTTGGACTTTGGCAGCTTGGATATTGAGGGCAATTTCTCTTCCAAATTGTCTTACCTTTTTGTTGTTGTTTTCTTCTTGAAGCTTATGTTCTTAGCTCTTTGGACATACTTAAGAAGAGGTTTTAAAATGCGATATGTGGATACTAATATTAAGCATAATGGCGGAAGCCAAATAAGTTACTAAGGTCCTCTCCATGATACATTTATGTGGAATGAACAATGACGAAAACAATCCTTACATGTAACTATAACTTATGATAATTGGAGCAAGCAGACACTAGTGGAGTGAGGAGCTGGAGTTCCTAGAAAATGATAAATGGTATTGTTGAGTGAGCATCCCTGATGAATCATATTGAAGTCATCTGAATGAGGACCTCAAAATGGCGTATGTATCATTTGAGTAAGCATTATTATGTATTGCATTACCTTGCACTTTTGCACTTCGAATAGGTTCTATTGAGTTTCACATGTAGCTCCTGGTTTGATGAGGTTAATTACTAATTTTTGCCCCCTTTAATTTTGAAGGTCATGTAGAGGGGGATGATGGTGCAAAGAATTATGTTTGTGAGAATCGGTCCAGTTGGACCAGTTTTGAACTGAAGTTGGCAAGTTGCTGACTTCTATTATTATTATTTTTTTTTTTTTTTTGTGTGGAAAAAATGGGATTGAAACAAAGGATCGTGATGATGATCTTTTGCTCCTCTTCGGTGGCTGCAGAGCCTTCTTGCCGACCGCTGCAGTCCAGAAGCCCTTTTTTTGACTCCCTTGCCTCCCTGTTCCATGTCCTTTTTCTTGCTAGAAATTAGAATCTGCCACCTTTGGTCAAGCTCCACTGTCTCTGCCACCCCTGTAAGCCCCCTCACCCTCTCCCACACCCTTTAGCTGAGAAGACCGCCACCGAGGTAGCTTAGGGTGCTGCCGCTTGCTTTGCCCCCTTGCTCTGTTTTTCTATTGCAAGCCACAGAACCTTGGCCTCCCTCTCCCTTATCTCACCCTCTCCATGAGGGTCTTTGAGGAGCAAACTCGAACTCGAGCTGCCATGGATTGGAGATCCTGTTCCACCTATTTGACCACTTCCGTTGGCCGCCGCCGTCATCGGCCGCTGCCAACCGGTTGCTGACCCATCACCGCGCATGGCCAAGCCACCAGCACCATCATAGGCCCCCCCTCCTTTCTCCTCCTCCATCTTCTTCTTTTCCTCTTCTTTTTCTTCTTCCTTTTCTCTTGCATTTTCCTTTCCCATCCACACGAATTTTCCCTCCCCTTTCTTGCCTTTCTAGGTGACCTATGGACCAGATAACGAATTCCCCCCCCCTGATTTCCTCTCTTTCCTTTGTTCGTCGACCCTTTCCAGGTAGATCAAACCCATAACCTGATTGGATCTAAACCTAGTATCTCTCTCCTTTCCCTATTGGCCGGCTCGGACAAAGTAGATCAGGCTTTTGATTAGACTCAGACTGAGCATAATCCTCTCAATTTAGCTTAATTTTCTTTTAATTGCAAAATTGGATCTAACCCAAGAATCTTAATTTGATCAAGCGGAAACTAGAACCTAATAGCTAAGAGGCATGATTGGAATGGTCCCCTTCACATTTAGGTAATAAAAAAAACTCCACCTTGCTGCGAAATACTTGTATTAATGGTAAGTTGTAGACGTTAGGCTAGGTTGGGTGGGGTAGACGTAGGTTGGACCCTATCCTTGAGGCAGAGTCACTAGTTCGTTGATCTAGAATCACCACCTATGCCTCAGTAAAATCCTCAGTTGTGGAGCCTGAGAAGGTCAATGGGATATTTCAAGTTATATGGCGTTCTATAGAAGTCTAATAAGTCACTTAAAATATTTTGGGCTCTAGATGATCTTCCTATTAGGTGAATCTCAAGGGATTGTAGAGCTAAAACTACAAGTTTCCTCCACTTCCAATAGTTTTGTGAAGCATGCCATGTATTTAAAATTGGAATGCATATTGCTTAATTTTTGAACCAATGATTGAAAGGAAAAATATTTAAATATATGAATTTGGAAATTTTGAAAATTATGCATGATTTATAAATATTATGATGCTTCCATAAAAAGATTAATTTAAAAATCATGTCTCCTTCTACAATGATTGTGAAAATAAGAATTTATTTGCATAATTGCAGAATTTGGAATGTGATGATCACTCCTAATTTAACATGGCATGATAATTGAAATGAAATAAGAATCCTATTGTAATATCGATATAGCATTTGAAATAAGATGAGAAATGCTGGATAATACTTGTAACACCCAGTCCATTTGAGGGCTGGGCCTAGACCACTTCACCGGCCCAAAACAGCCTAATGGGCCAAAATAGAAAAAAAAGAGGGCAAAGCCCTGCTTTACTTGTTGGAGTTGACAGACTCCTCCATCCTGATCTCTGAAAGCGGCTAGAAATCCTAGCTTCCACCAACGATTTAAGGACCCCCACTCCCCCTTCATGAGCCTTACCATTGGTCTTAAGCCTCCACCGTTGGAAACTGCACCCATTTCACTTCCTTTCTCTTCTTCTTCCAAAAGACATCACCATGCTGGCTGCAAAACCTCATTAGAGACGAAGTATGAAGAACCCCAACCCTATCTATTTTCTTCTGTAGCCTTCTCTATTGAGCCACTACCGATTGGATTCCGTCGAGGAATTGCCGGAAATCGAGCCAAGAACACTATTATCCTTTCTCTTATTCTTTCTTAGACCATCCTTGCCACCGATGTTGTTGCTGAAGAGTCTAGCCGGTCCCTTGCATCAGCCCATGGTCGTCATCGGAGCACCAGCCGCTAGTGAGAGGACCTAAGCTCAGATCAAGGTTGAGGTTTAAATCCACTATTTTCGCACTGTTTCTTCAATTTTGCCAGACGCCTATCGCCACTAGTTGTCGGCTGTCACTGGCTATCGTTCATGGTGGCCCGACCGTTGGTCCTCCAACTGACAATCACAACCACAACTAGCTTCCTATGTTCTAGAGAGGGGCTTTCAAGAAGAAAAGAATAAGAAAGGAAAAAAAAATGTAGAAAAATCCTATTTCTTATTCTCTCTCTCTCTCTCTCTATGTTTTTATGTGCCCAGTGGAGGGTCTCGAGCCCTTTTGTTTTGATCATGAGTTGACCTCAATTAAGGGGCTTTGAACTGTCTTGTTAGTCGAACAGCATATTGGCGCTACCCGAGCCTTTGTCGAGAATCTTAGGATCTAGTCCTTGGCGATCTTTATAGAGTCCTTATATCTTACGTGATTCTGATTCAATGAAGTTAATTGATCGAATTGACTTTTTGCCGCGGGGCGATATGCCAGTCTCTACCTTGGCCCTTGCCGGACATTGTTAGATTTGGTACCTTATTTTCTACTGAACCATCTATACTCTAGTTCAACCATGATAAGATAAATTCATCTTGATCAAATCGACCGAGGTGTTGCGAACTCCCAACTGGCCAGCCCTAAAAGAGTGTTAGAATTTAGGAGTTTTAATCTTAAAAATAATCATGGCAAACTTTTGATAAAAGTACAGCTTTTGAATATTAGGCTCTAAGAGAGATTTTCAAAAGTAATTGAATCTATATGTTGGTTTCACTTGCAAGATAAATAATGTAATCATTTTTTTTGTAAATTTATCAGCAAATTTTATAATATTTATGTCATTGAATTTTGAGTCGTATTATTTTTGATTTATGAATTTGAAGCATAGTATTTATTTGTTGAATATATCTTATTATAGAATATTAATTAATACATGATCAAAGGTAATGATTTTATTATGGATTATGATTGATTGATTTTGATACCGGATGGTTTTATGTATTTTTTGATTTGGAATATGAAATTGATTCGATGGAAATAAAGTTTTGATTCGAGCTATTTTTGCAGCTTGACTATATATCGATACCCTATCAGTAGAGGTTATGCGCTGGTATATCGGTACCATACCAGTGGGATTATATGCTAGTATATTGATACCCTACTAGTAGAGGTTATGCGTTAGTACATTAATACCCTACTAGTGACGGTTATACGTTGGCATATTGATACCCTGCCCGTGGGAGTTATATGTTGGTACTTTGATTATTATTGAGCTTATATTCTGGCCTAGCCATAAGAGATAAATGTAATCACAGTTCATGGTTATACAGATGAACTTGATGTTTCGAAAGAAATTGATTTATGAATGTATTAAATTTTGAAATGACTGGATAGTGTTTAAATTTGGTTTTGAATTGATGTACTTTGCATTCTTATTTTTAATATATTATTATTATTTATTTTATTGCTTGATATATTTATCTGAAGTTGTTCATTGCTTATTAGACTATTTTGCTCATTATTCTATATTCTACTGTTTTTACAGATTCAGAAAATTAGCTTGATCCAAGGATTCATTTCGAGAGAGCAATTAGAGATAGAATTTTGTCATCTTTATTTAGATTAGGTTTTTATTAATATTGATATAAGACTTTAGAATAGTATTGGTTTGTAAGATATTTAATTTTGATTTAGCTATTTAAATTAAAGTTTGAATGTCAATTATTTAAATTTATTCTGTTGCTTGCTTATGATATCATGTTGAAATGCATTTCCTGCTTATGGAAAATGTTACCTATAAATATGCAGTGGTTGACATGACCTTGGCTCGTGATGTCGGGTTGAGGGCATGACAGTACTATTATTGAAATGAGAATGCATATTTTAGGTACGAGAAAATCGGTTTGATATGGATATTATAAACACTATCTAGTCTAGCTATGATTCAAGTTTAAGCCTGCTAGTCTAGATAGTGCATTCTATATTCAGAAGTTGGTCTCTTTCAAGCCTTGTCGCAATGCTGATCGTGGTCGTAGTCTCCAAGGGCTGCAAGTGAGTTTATAACTTATAGATAATAATTTGGAATCATCATTGATCAAAAGTATGGCATATTTTGAAAAACAAATTATGTTGATAATGCTTATCTAATGTCCTCTATACCTTGAAATTGTTAGATTGTTCATATTTGGAAAAGCTGCATATTATGTTTGATCCATCTAAAAGTATTGATAACTTACTAAGCCCGTAAACCTCGCTATTTCTTCTTTTTTTTTTTTTTTTTTTTCAGATGCATAAGAATAGATGGGACTGAAGGCTCAGCAGAAAGGATTTAGGACTTAGTTAATTAGTTGTTAGCCCATTTGAACTAAAATATTTTAATTAAGTTTTTGTATGAACTTTTCTTATAATTTGAGATCGTAAAACTTCTCTTTGCTTAATTATGTTAGAATATTAATTGCTGCTTAATACCACTACCTTAGTATTGGGATGATATATTAATATGAAAAAGGTAGGCCTTGCATGTCTCGTGGGATTAAATGCTATGGATGTGTAGCTGTCTTCCACATGCCTGGCTCGGGTTATTAGGTCGGGGTATAATAATATTTCCTATCTTTTTATTTTTGTCCTTGACCATTTATATATATATATATGGTGCCATTAAATATACTAATAGCTTGACAATGTAATTGCCTTTGGACTTCTGGATATGGACAAAGAACATTTGTTGAACCATAATGGAAAAGAAAAGGAATGCTATTCCAACATACAATTCAGATTTTGAAAATGACATTTAATTTTCCTAATTGATGTTTTTGTATATTAAAGACGATATACATGATAAGTGGTTCCAAACATATTTTATTGAAACTATTAGTTTGCTACCATACATAAAGCTATGAGGTTCTTTATATATATATATATATATATATATATATATATATATATATATATATATATAGAGAGAGAGAGAGAGAGAGAGAGAGAGAGAGAGAGAGAGAGAGAGAGAGAGAGAGAGTAGGCTCCTATTGAAAAAATTTGGAGCCTTCGGTTGACTCCCTTAATGTTTGATTTGGGGGGGGGGGGGGGAGGGGGGGTTAAAGTTAGGGTTCCATCCGGCAAGAGAGAGAGGTGAGAGGGTTGGGGTTCCTTCAAGTGTGTAAGAGAGAGATGTGGGGGGTTAGGGTTCCTTCTGACAAGAGAGAGGTCGTGGTGTGTGTGTGTGTGGGGGGGGGGGACTTGGGGTTCCTTCCAATGAGAGAGAGAAGTAGGAGGGTTCAACAAAGAGAGAAAGGTGGGGAATTGGGGTTCCTTATGGTGAGAGAAAGAGGTAGGAGGGTTCAACAAAGAGGGAGAGGTGGGGGATTGGGGTTTCTTATGGTTATGGTGAGAGAGAGATAGGAGGGTTCAACAAAGAGAGAGAGAGAAAGAGACGGAGGGTTGGGGTTCCTTCCAGAGAGAGAGAGAGAGAGAGAGAGAGAGAGAGAGAGAGAGAGAGAGAGAGAGCTGAGGGTGCTGGCATTCCAATGAGAGAAAGAGGGAGGTGGAGGGGTTGAGATTCATGCGAGAGAGAGAAGTGAGAAGGATTAATAAAGAGAGAGGTGGGGGGTTCAGGTTCCTTACGGTGAGAGCGAAAGAGAAATGAAGGTAAATGGAGAGTGAGAGGTGGGGGTGGTTTTCTGGCAAGAAAAAAAAAGGTTAAGGGGTTGGATTTCAGTAAGGGTGCAAATGGTTAGGTCGACCGGTGACCCAATCCGACCCGATCTAATTAAACCCGATCCGACCTATTTTAAAGGACTCGTAGGGTTGGGTTGGATTCTAAAATTAGACTCGTTCCATTTTTGGGGCTAGATCTGGATTTTCTAAATTCCGGCCCGACCCGACTTGACCTGATCCGATCCATTTGAAATTTAGATAATTTTGGGTTTCCAATCCTACGACCCGCTCCGACTCGAACCTGCAAAACTATTTGGGCCTGCGGGCTGTACAGGTGGAAGCCAAACATGTCGATTTGATAAACAATTGTCAGTAAAATCATTTTTCCATCCTTCCATGTCCCATATGACGCAAGTTGGTACTACCAGTTAAGTTCATTGATATCCCTTAGTTAGCTGATAGATTATATATAACTGCCTTATATTCAGCTCAAACACAAGAAACTAGAGTCCATATGGAAACTATGACCTGTCTTTTTCAATAACACGATATCTGAATAACGCAATTTTGCTTCTTGACAAATTAAACCTATTGCATATGCATCCAATCACATTATCCCTATTGCTCGCTGGCGAAGGTTCACTATAGAGACAGCACCATTAGCCGAGGGTATACAGACAGCACGCAATCCCTGTTGTGAAAAGGATGTTATTTTGGATGCTATGTCCTGTGCAAGAATGATGGAGTATTGGAATCATCATTTAGAATAAAAACATATGATCTCAATTAATTTTAAAGTCACCTAATGTAGTCTGAGAATTTGGTACAAAAATAACTAAATAATGAATACCAAACACCAGAACATGGAGAACAAAGTAACTCCGCAAAAAGAGAAGTAATAAAACCTAATAATTTCATGCCCGTACATGCCAACACTAGCTATATTAATAATAAGATAATGATTATCAACAGGATAAGAAGCCTAAGGAAAGCCAGAATGTGCAATATATCTGCATATTGAAGAGTTTTGTATAACCACATGCGGTACACATCCTCATTTTAGTCTTATATACTAAAATAATTTTTCCTCTTTCCTAATTATGGCTAATAGATTGTAGAACAAATTAAGTTATCAAAACAAATTACGTAATTTTGGGTTGGGATCCGACTTGGACATGACCCGAATGACCTATTGGGTCAGAAATTTTAGCAATAGACCTGATCGATTCAACCCAATTTTCAATTAGATTGGATCTTGGTCTAACTTTAGGACCCGAACAAGGAATCTGGTTGGGTCGGGGTCACTTATGACCCGGTCTGACCCGACCCATTTGCACCTCTAGATTTCGGCAGGAGAGAGGTGGAAGGGTTCAACAGAGAGAGAGAGAGGTGGAGGGTTTGGGGTTCCAACAAGAGAAAGATGTAGGATGGTTCAACGAGGGGGGAGAGAGAGAGAGGTGGGGTGGTTCAAATGGAGAGAGAGGGCTTTGGAGAGATAGAGGGGGTAGCTAATTTGAAAGGAAGAGGTTGAGGTATGAGAGTGCGTGTGGCCTCCCATCTTGTTTCATTAAATGTCGTTTTTTTTTATTTTTATTTTGCTTCCCAAACAGCTAATGTTAACATTAAAGGGGAAGCACTCGATCGCTGTGGGATTATGCAAATTGGACGGTGAGGAAGTTGATTGGATCTGGCTCCAAATCCTTTCGAAAGGAGTCTAGTCTATATAATATCTGCAGCCAAAGCATTTGGTAGAGAGATGTTTAATCTTAAATACAATGTAACATACTTCACTGCTACTAATTTTTAAACCCCACCTCCTCTTTCTAAGGAAAATAAAGAAAGGAGAAAAGCCAGTGCTTCTTCTCAACTGCTACCAAGGCCCTAAAATTTTCTTAGCCATCACTACCTTTTTGCTACCTAATATTTAGTGATAAGGAACATTAGCAGTGAAAGGGTAATCATGCACAATCACTGTGACGAAATTACTGGTGGTTTTGAGAAAGCTTTTTTTTCCCCCTTATTTCTTTGGGTACGATAGTAGAAAAAAACAAGTCCTCTCTACTGAAGACCACTCTCTTTGAACTTGGTAGCAGACTTCTCAAGTTTTTGTGGGCCACTCTACTGAAGGCCACCCTTCCATATTGTAATTTAAAATCCAATTTTTTTTTCCACCATGATATTGTGAAGCTTCTGATGCTCTACATGGCGACTCAATAAGCCATTTGACTATGACCAGTTGAACCATGATTCTACACTTTGAGTGAACTCCTCATTGACCCCTCACCATGATATTTTTTTTCTAATTTTTTAGGATATTACATATACCAATAATAAACCACGTGCGGTGTATTAGGATATGTCAGCAGAAGTTCGTGTATTAGCAGCATTTATATACACCATTAAATATGTATTTCAATAGGTATTATCATCATTTTCATATATTGGTAATTTCTAACTTGCCGTCTTTTCTACAAAATGACACTATTTTAGTTAAATTGCAACAAATACCTCCCATTTTTTCCGATATTATGCAATTACCAAAAATTCATTATTTACTGGTACTTTTTAAATGCTTTCAAAAATTTACGTGATATATAGTAATGCGGACTTTGATAGCTAATAAAAGGTTATATTTGAAATTGAAGATATGCTTCTGTTAAATTCTTGTAATAGTAATTGCAATTCTGTGGTATAAATACTATATTTTCATAATATTTGAGAAGCTGTCATAATAGTGGATGTATTTACAAAATTGTGATACTAGGAACATCATTTCATAATCAAAATGCTTCATTGAAATAAATTTCATTTGCAAAAGTAAATGGATCATCGATTCTTTACATTGCATGCAAACCATTGGAGGATGAACAAACAAACCATAGAGTTCAAATCAAACAGTCATATCTTATATCATATTCCCATGTACAGTTTGTATTTGTAGTTTGAACCTACACACACACCCAAAAAAAAAAGTTCAAAGCAAAAAAAGCCAAAAAAGGATCATTAATGTTGTCCCCCTACATTGATCCCATCATCTCTCTACTTGCAAACAACTTGCTAAATATAAGAGAGATGATTATAAGTTAGATTATAGTTTTATATTGATTATTACAAAAGAGTCAAAATGCAAAAATAGTAAATATATAAGTTGAAGGCTAGGCAATTCTTGAACCAACTGCAACCCTAATAGTTTGCTAATGGCAATATTCTAAATCTTTAAAAAATTAGAAATTTATATTTTCTCTCAAACAAACAAACCTCTTCTTGTTTTCCTTCTTAAGGTTGAATGTCTTCACTTCATGTCAAATAGATGTTCAATGGGAGCTGTGCTCAGAAGGCAAACTCAAATACAGTTTTGAGATCAACTTCTCGGTGATTATAAAAAGTGTTTGGGGATGGTCTAGCAAATCATTCCATCTAATCCATCAAATCATGAAAAATAGTTACATTATATAATTCATATATTAAACTGCAATCGATTGATTTTTTTATACATCCCGTTGCTAGATCGTGTTCAAAAGCTTTTGAAAAATGAGAGGCAAGAATTTTAGTGCTATTGCATGCTTGCACCAGTCAAAGGTTGGCACAATATCACATTTCTAGCTAGGCTATCCCACTCACATCCCCAGCCATTTGTCCAGGCTAATGGCAAACAAAATGGATCTTTGAGAACTTATTTTGCCAGCAAAATGGATCTTTGAGAATTTATTTTTCTTATGTCACCAAAAAGAACAATTTCTTATATCTCAAACTTACAATATCTTCAAATCATTGTATCTAATTATGTCTTCTCTAAACTTCCATACCTTATGCAAAAGTTTGAATATGAGTGGTTAGGGTCTACAAGCTGTTTTCTTTTATCTAAAATTGATTTAAATTATTTCTATGTTCCACTTGTTTAATCTTTAATTTTGGTTAGTGAGCTCATGAAGAATATGAATACTTTCGTCACTCTCGTATATGCTAGTAATTCTTGCACAGTGACATAAATGCATTTCAAGATAATCAAGATCTGCGTTAATATTTAAAGGTTAATTTGATGAGAACTTCATGAGACCAGCTTTGCATGTGATGATATGGTTGTAATCAAGATTTGCCATACCGGTACCGGTAGACATACCGATCGCCTACTGAATGGGTACGGTTCCAATTCGGACCGGTTTAAACCGGTACCGAACTGGAACACCTTTTTCGCCGGAGCCGGGCAAGAAGAAGAGAACGACAGAGCGAGCGGGGAAGGGAGAAGAGGAGAGGCCGCCCGCGAATGGTCGCGGAGGGGCGGGGGAGCCCGCGGGGGCGCGACAGAGGCCGAGGCCGCGACCGGGTCCCCCGTCGCCCCCCCGCCCCCTGGGCTCTGCCGGCCTCCCGCGGCCCTCTGCGGGCGGCGGAGGCTTCTCCTCTGTCCCTTTCTTCCCCGCTCTCTTTTTCTCCTTCTCTTCGTCTTCTCCGGCTCTGGCTGGGTTCGACCCGTACCGGTTTTTACGGCTCCGCCGTACTGGTTACAAGCCGGACCGGTCTGATACGGCTCAAACTAGTCGGGACGGGTGATCTGCTTAAAGGTAATGCATCTATAACAGGCAAGGAACAACACATTTGCTGCTTAAAGTTCACTCCCATCCTGATTGTTTCTAATTGCTTACATTTAATGCTGACATTCATGATTCAGCAATTGGGAAGATTTCTTTGCCATTCTAGAAAGGTATAAAAAATAGTACTAATATTTAGGCCTGTTACTCCCATAGCCTGCTGATTAATCAGGTGCAACTTTTGCAGCAGATAAAAGTGAAATATCTAATTTATTTCCTGCTAGATAAAAGTGAGATTCTTTTTCCCCTACAATTTTTTCTTAATTTTTTCACAAAATCATTAGTTTTATTTGGTAAATATTGCAGGAATAATCTAATTTCCCCCTTATCAAGGCCACGGAATGATCTAGCATGAGAATTTTAGTATGTGAAATTTATTGCAGGTATTGCTGGTGCAAGAAGTTTGTTGAAGCACTGTGTGATCTGCTTGAAGGGAATGCATCTATAACAGGCAAGGAACAACACATTTGCCACTTAAAGTTCACTCCCATCCTGATTGTTTCTAAATACTTACATTTAATGCTGAGATTCATGCTTCAGCAATTGGGAAGATTTCTTTGCCTTTTCAAAAGCCTGTTAATCCGATAGCCTGCTGATTAATCAGATGTAACTTTTGCAGCAGATAAAAGTGAAATATCTAATTTATTTCCCGCTAGAATTGGGAGCTTGGAGGATGTTCTCATTGCAGCAACAAATTAATCAAAAGGTCTGCTGATGTTCGTATTTTATTCAGTAACAAAAGTTTTCATCAACTCAGCATCTTGGTCATGAAGCAAAGATTACTCAAGCCATTGTGTTTAGCATCTGCATCTTCTCTTCTTATCCTTAGGTCATGATATTGTGTAATTTTGTAATCTCTCTTCCAGTAAATAGAGGAATCCTAATTATCAAACCTTTTTGACCACTTATGTCTGCAATGCACTAAGTTTATCGAATGCATCTTTTTTTTCAGATACCATCGATCAAATTTTAGGTATTACGCATCTGTTCTCATAAATTATAGTAGTATAACAATAGTTTTCCAACAGTGTGCATCCTTTGTATGTCGAGAAGTCAAAATTTTGTGGTAGGTTATATAACACTATTGGATTTTGTTTAGTGGTCAAGCTTAATCAAAGAAACATTTCCTAAAATGCCAAAACACTTTTTATTCCTTTTGTCTCATAAACTTTCCAACTTCATGTTTAAAAGTTCCTTGTATTATCACTGTTGGAAACAATTTTGTTCCCTGTTATGGCATGATAATGTTAGATTTACGCAAATCATGTAGCCATTTTTAAGACTGATATGGCTTCATAGTGAATAATGACCTCGGTTTCGGATAAGATCATGAAACTAAATCATGCAATATAAAGTTTCTATGACTACTGAAAACTAAAAAACAATGAGCCAAGTAAAACATCAGGGGCATCAGCAAATGGAGTCTTCTCTGAAAGGTATTTAATAATGAAGAAGTAAATTGTTGAATCATTATGTGTCTGTTTTCACTTCTGGCTAGCTATTCATACAGTTTTGTACTGCTTACTCTGATTGTTAAAAGAAATGTGGATTTTGCAGTGATGAAAGCAATATGGTGGTAGCCCAAGATCAAAGATCTATATATCTGTATGTCGATTAGTATGTACAAACTCTCACATGAAAGAATAAAGAAGAGAGTGACGACTCGCACCTCGTGCCTTATGAACCAAAAACAATAGAAAAATGTCTCAACAGATGGAGGTTCATGATATGCAAGACAACCAAAATTGTGAAATGATTTACCTTTGGATTCCATCCTGTCCACGCTTTATGCAGGGTGATATCTTCCAATGATGAAGTAGGATGCTTGTTCAAGTTATAGGTTATTGTTTTGTGTTGGTCGCAAATTTGGTAAAGCCTTTTAGTTTTCAATATGGTTTTTGCCATCTCCACCAAACTTCTATTTTTCTCTCTACTATATCATTTTCTTGAGGTGAATAGCTAGTTGTCAGTTCCTTGCAAATGCTATTAGTTTCAAAAAGAATTCAAAATCATTAAAAATAAATTTTACTCCACTATTGCTTTGAAGAGTTTTGAACAAATGGCCATTTCCATTCTCCCCAAATTTTTAGCTTCCAAAGCGCATAAGATACTTAGATTTCCTTTCGAAATAAACCCAAGTCATCTAGTTACAATCATCTGTGAATACACTAAAACAAAAGATTTTCATTCAATGGTATTATTTGCATCAAACCATACAAATTAGGTTCCTGCCTTGACCATCAAAAACTTTTGTTATTGGGTTACCGCCTTTTCTAGGAAAAGAGCTACGAATTATGAACTGCAAATTAAAAGTACTAGAGATAACTTAAAGATATATTTATAAAGAAATTGGAAATTAATTCGTTGATGGCTAAAGGGCCGGAGGATTGTAGTTTGATACTTATAAGTAGCTCCCATTAATTGTTGTGCTAGGTATTACTACTTAATTTTGATACTTGTCCTTGCTAATTTGTGTCACGTGAGTGATTATTTTCATGTATGATAGTTATCTTCCATCCACTGCTCTTATATTTTGGATAATGTTACCACTCCTCTTATATTTTGGATAGTGGTAAGATAGATGTCACTACTCAGTTTTGATATTTGTTTTTGCTAGTTTGCGCCATGTAGATTATTATTATTATGCATGATAATTATCTCACTTTCACTACTTGTGTATTCTGAGTTTCTGACTAGTGCTATTTTTCCTCCATGTTCTAGGTAGGGGTTATTATTAGCTAGCTACCTCCTTGAATTCTTCTCTATTCAAGGTCTCGTCTTAGGCCAATAGCTCTTGGCCTCTTGATCTATACACTAGTCACTTGGTCTGCACTCTAATGTTTCAGCTAGGGGTAGCAATTTACTCCACTCTATTGGGTATCCAACCTGATCTAACCCTAATGAGGTGGATTTTCCCCGACTCGTAGCAGATATAGGGTGAGTGCGGGTAATGGTAGAACCTATTTTGAACCCCACCCAGATATATATAACCTTTCACGAATCTCCTTCCTACTCTTTGCCCTAGTCGCTCCACTTATGAGGAATATGGAATATGTGAAAGGTTACATGTCAAAATACTTAATTATTTATTTTTCACTTGATTACTTTTCTCAGTTTAAAGAACATTTGACTTTTTAAAAAACAATATTTTTGTTTATTATGTATCTATTATTATTAAAAATTTAGTTTGTTATGTTCTATGTCTTCGACCCTTAATTTGTTTAATATTATGTGAAGTACTAAAATTTATTTTTATATTCTTTTTTATATTTAGTTTGCACCAGCTTTGCTCGATCCAATTCGTCTCATCCTCCCCATTTCTATTTGCCCTGCACTGTCCCACCCCGAGGCAAGTACGTTGGATATAGATAATGGCCTATCGACCCATAGCTGATCCATTGCTATCCCTAGCTTCGGCCTACCTACTTGGTGTATCAGCTTGCATCTCAGGGTATATCAGCCTATAGTTGATGTATTAACTTGCACTCATGGTGTATCAATTTGCCTCTCTAATACGTGGTTTCGGGGTGGCATCCTTCTAGTAGTGCTCAACTTGCTAGCCATGTATCTTGTCTTGTTAAATCAATACAGCTTCAATCTACTGGCTGAGTACAACTTGGACCTGTTGGCTAAGTATTTGGCCTACTGGTTGAGTATAACTTCAACCTACCAGTCGAATTTTTTAGCTTATTGGTCGATTCTCAATATGCTCCTTAATACTCTAGCAAAATATTAAAGGACACATTAATCTAGGACCTCTTGAAAAATCATCATTAGGAATGCACACATCTTATGAAAATCATTTGAGCTAAAGCTATAATGTATCTTTTTTATTTTCCACTTTCCCACCTTATGTGCATAGTGATGTGCAAATTATCATCCTTTCACCACTCATCATGACTATCCATCTTGCGTAGGCACCATAAGCTTAGCAATCTCAAAATATTATCTTCACGACCTACAACCTTTGAGAGTTGCTTATAGTAAGTTCCTAATGCTTACCACCAGCACAAGCAAGGATTGTAATCTCTTTGATTTCAAAAGCAAACATCTAGAGCTTGTTTAGCATTGCTCTTATTTCATATTTTTTATTTTTAAAGTAAAATTATACAAATCAAGATAAAAAATATGTTTAGTGCAAATATTTTTTCTATTTTTTAAAATCCCTTTCATTATTTATAGAAAAAAATAAAAGTAGCTTATCATTTAATATTTTCAAAAACAAAAAACTGATGATTTTTACTACCGCCGCCACCGCCACCACTGCCACCTTAGCTACCATTGTTACCACCGCTATCATTATCACTACTGCTTCCACCCCCATCATCCTCTCTACCACCATCACTGTCATTGCTATCATCACCGCAATCTCCGCCACATCATTAGTACTTCCATCACTATTACCATCATGGTTACTATCATTATCATCATTGCCTCTACCACACCGCCGCCTTAGCTATCACCTCCATCGAATTGTCACCTCTAGCACACTACCACTGCCATCTTTATCATTTTTGCAATACCACAATCCTATCTACTACCAATATTATCACCATCTTCACTACAACTACCGCTGTGCCAATAACCCTTGATATGTTTATTTTTAAAATATAACCGATCATACCAAAAGTATTTATACTTTTATAAATTAGAAAGAAAAATAAATTTTTTTTTGAAAAATAGAAAATATAAAAGTGATGCCGATCAATATCCAAGAGTAAACACGTTCTCACACCAATACAGCTGGTCAAAAATATTGACCAAGAGTGAGACTTAGAGTTGATCCATGAATGTATTGGAAAAGCATACAGCACTATCTTCTACAGCAACTCTTTCCATCAAGCCATTGAAGATTAGACTTGTATACATGCCGAAATTAGACTTGTATAATGTCGAGGCCAATAAAAACTTGATTATTGATTTAACAAAAGCTATTCTAGCCCTTGATATTTTGTGTTACTTCCATTTCTTCACTAGCCGAAAAACTTCCTCAAATGAGCTCAGATGGTACTGACGCCGCAACCCTCTTCAGTGACTCGGATGCTTTCAACAGATAAGACTCAGAATGGCCTGCAGAAACAAACAATCTGATGCCTACAAGCAAGGGGCACTTGTCCAGGGCGGACCTCTTTGTGGTCACAATGAAAACTGAATCCTTCTTCAGGACCTAAACAACAAGGAACATCAATTACATTATTTTTGAAATGAACAGCCTGATCACACAATGATGATCCCAGTTTTATCTTATGAGTAGAGTCAGCTCACCATCTACTTACCCTATCAACAATTTTATCAAGAAGCTGCTGCAAGTCATTCTTTGGGGAACCTGTAGATTTCTTTAGTTTTAAAAAGACAAAAGGAGAAAGGGGACTGCTTGCCATAGTCAGCCCTGGCACATCTGACAAACCTGCATTTGCCCAATAGAAATAAAATAAAATCCATCAATATGTTAAAATTTAGTCTTGGATCAAGCAAGTCACGAAAGCAGGTTCCAACTACATTAATCATATAGATGTTTAAGAATAAAATCATAACATATGCGTAATCCAATTTCTATTGCACTACAATAAGAGGACCAGAGTTGGATATCCAGGACCGCTTCCAACATATTCAGCAAAAAGGCATGGATGATACATATGCAAAAGATCATGAACTATGATATCACCCTTAGAACAGCAAACAAGGGAGAGAGAGACTTAAATATCACTGTATGGGCTTAAACATATAAAATATACTAATATCAGAAAATGACCATAGTAAAGACTAGTGTATGAGACATCAGGAGCATATTACATGTATAACTGTGAGAAATTACTTGATAATGTGTTTGCAACAGAGTAAGACATACTCTCACATGTTAGGATAGATGGTCAATCTATACTCATTGACAGAAGGCTATATTTATATGCCTCATGGCCAAGAACTAAACTACAAAGTGAATGATGGCATATTTCTGAGTCGTATCAAAATTTTGTGCAACACATTGTGGCTTGTGCTCGTATTGTGGGAGCCAAGAAGTAAACATGGAAAATGATGATTTTTGTGCACGCTTAATACATAGTCTAGGCAACTCTGTTACACACTGTTTTTTTAATAATAATACTTCCTCATATAGTCCTCAAATTTGGCTAAACAAGTGAAGTTCCACGCTACATCCATTCACAGGTTCATTATTTCAGCTTTGTAAATTAGAAACGATAGCTTACACTTCGCAGAAAAGAAATGATACCTTACACTCAAGACAATTAGATAGTTCTCTCAAACATCTAGCTTATCTGGATTGAACTCTTTTGGTTACAGTTGGCACTTGAAAAAGAAAAACACCAGAATCAATTAAGCGACAAAGTTTTTGATATTACAGAATTGAGTTATTGACACCAAAGATCGGAAAGGTATTTACATTGTGTCCAAGAACTCAAAAATAAGAAATATATTTTTTGACTATTCCATAGATGCATGGTATGAGATAAATCATTCATAAGACATCTACTGAACAATTCTAGACTAGCTACTACATTTTACTAGATCTTGCAAGATACAGTAAAGTCTATCTTATGTGTTTGCTAACTTTTTCAATACACACCTTTTCGTAATGAAGCAATATTGTTCCTCAGTGATGCAAGGATGGTTGGATTCTCTTCTAAGTAATTGACTGCACCAATTGCAGCAGTAGCAAGATAGGGAGGCAACGATGCAGAAAAGACAGCCAGAGCAACTCAGACACTGAAAGGATAAAAATTACCAATCAATAGTAGTTCAGTCATTATTTAAAACACAATGAGCACAAAACCTATATACTAAGATATATTATTTCAGTAAAAATTCAAAAACATAAGCTAATTATATACTTACTTGGTGATCAACAACTCTAACACTTCCGGTGCAAAAACCTCCATCAGTTGCCAAGGCATTCCCCAAACCAGCAGTTATTATATCAATCTTTTCAATCTGCAGTAATGCAACAGATCAAGCAATGCTAAAGAAATTGTTAGAGAGAGAGAGAGAGACCAGTCCAATGAAGGATTTCAAGAGCTACCGGAACCCCACAGTGCTCGGAAAGTCCTCGGCCAGAGTTTCCCAGCACACCAAATGAATTGCTCTCGTTCAATATAACTCGAAAGCGGTGTTTCTCTTTCAATCTGATAATCTCATCCAGTGGAGCTACTTGACCAGAATTCTGCATTCAATCAGAAGCACAATCAACTTTTTGATGTATAAACATCTCAAGCTTTAGTAATAGTACAAGTTGGTCTAACATGCAGGCTAGAGCGAGTACAATGACCATTCTAAAACTGATTCACACCCTTTCCTTCAAGTTATACAAAAATTGGATCCAAAGAGCAAATGGAATAGCTAACAATCGCAAAAGCTTCTTTTTCAGTATTAATTTAGTCATGTACAGACATCTTAGGAAGGCTCTGCATCCTTGGCTATGCCAAAGACACCTGGAAAGCAGGCAGGTATTTAGTTATAGCCAAATACATGACTGAATGCCTAGGTGACCAGAGTCCAAGCAGACCAGGGGTTTGAGCAATCCATGGCCTAAAGAGTTTATTATTAATTAATGGTGTTTCCCATTTTGAATTCATTTTTATTATCTCTATGTGCTATCAGTCCATAGATCTCCACAGTTATGGATGGTATAGATGATAGTCCTTGTTAATTTAATATATTGAAACCATATAACATTATCATTGATAATTTTGACATCATAAATATTAGCACTTTATCATTAATATTAATGATATAATATTGATACATGCGCCTATGTAACTATTTTCGCTAATATTCAAACAAGTATCTCAAGTAATCTCCATATATCAATTTAAATATTAGAATAAGTTGAATTAAAACAGACTATATGGATGTGTCTTCAGTTAGAAAATAACTATAGAACCCTAATCAAAACCAACGACTAAAGCTTATATTGTGATCATGTGTAATCTTGAAAAGAAAAAGATAGGTACAGATATACCTAATAGAGTTCGAGACAAGTATAAAAAATAATATGCTTGTGACCTGTGAGATAAGGAAAGAGTTTACAAAATGCAGTAAGGACTACAGTTCTATATGATTCACAATAAGGAAAATTAAGAAGGTCCAAGCATACAAGTTTATTGGGGTCGAAGTAAGAAAGATTATGAGGTAAAACTAGGAAGAATAAGGTGATAAATGGACACAATGCAGTAATAACAGAGATCTTAAGCTAATTGAGTTGGCATTCGATTGTTCAATAAAAATGTAAGAAGGCCCCAATGACGAAATGGGGATTAGATCTGTAACAAATGGTCAAAAGGGGAAGGCAAGAAGCTATGATAATATGAATGGAAGTCTTGGCGGTATTTGGAAGAGCTTCCTCAGAAAAAAAATTTACCCATATCTGAAATGATTTGTTAAGAAAGAATCATATAACTGATTGAAAATAGTCAAGGCAAAATTATTGTATTTGTCAAAACAATTCCAGCACCAGTATTAAGATTTATAATGTGAGTATGCTGCTTTTATTGGTATTTTAGCTTTATAGCACTGATAGTTTTGTTAAAAATATGTCCATAATGTTGCTGCCAATATTAAGAATGATTTAGCACCTTAATATTGCTTTAAGCAAAACTGTTAACAAAAATTTATAAATACACATAGTTGCACAAACATATATTTTATGTTTAAATATACAGTTATTCTGAGAGCAAAAGATAATAGTGATATCTTTGAGGATTTTTAGTGAAACAGTAGAGGCAAGCATAGCATCAGCAGAGCATAGAATTTCAACTTTGATTTAATGATGCTTAATATATTGAGATACAACATTATGGTTTCTTCACTCCGCACTTTCACCTTGTAGCGGAGTCCTGAAACTTGTAGCTTTGCTCTCTGAGCTCATCGTAATGACATAATCACTTAGTTTTGAAGAATAGGAAAGCAAATATGATCACCTACAAATAAAAGGTAAACCTTGAAGACCTAACTCTTCCAGAACATTCGGTGACACCCTACTTCAAGGCAAATCAACTCCTGCAATTCCGCAGGTAATTTGAAAACCTTATGAAGTACAAATAATGTTCAGGCAAAAATGGAGTTGAAATCTGAAATAAATGGCTAAGTTGCCAAGTAAATAGGTACATCAAGCTTCACAAACAATTTAGAGAGAACTAAATATGTAATTACGTCATGTTAACACAGAGACAGATGAAGACAAAGAAGAGTCTACATTTTAATTTTTGTACAGGAATGGATAGAATACAATAATGCATCAACTGGAATGAGAAACACCGAGCAAAAGCAGATACATGTTCTCTCATTGTTCTCAAATGATCACAAGAACTTGTTGATAAAATAGATCAATTAATTTAAATCAGCAAAGTAAACAAATTGCAATGACAAAGCTTTGATATGAATGTGACAACTAAATGATGGCTACCTACCTCTATCTTTTCCTATCTCTAGACCTAATAATATCAAAGAAATAAAATAGCACAAGTTAATAAAGGATAACAAAAAGGGTGGCCAAATCAAGATTTTGGCTAGACCTAGCAATCCAAAACAATGATCATGGTCCAATGATGGCCTTATGACACTAGATAGAACTATATTGAACATATAGCAGCTCATCATCCACATGATATGAAACTTGATATAAGGACACATCATTCAATATAAATGGCAAATCTGCAAAAACAGATTACTAGTGCTTATACATTTTAGGATTATAATTCAGTAATTTCAGAATAAGTATTGAAACTTCATACACATATTTAAGCAGATAAACTATTGAATTATATATATTTTTTAATACAGGAAAGTATATGCCAGTAGGATTCATCTTAAATTATTCCTTTTGTATAACATACTTGAACTCAGTCAGTAATACGGAGAAACTATTTGCCAGTCCAGAATTATAACAAGCCTTCAAATCAAGAAAAAGCTGAACAATTTTTCAAAAAGAAAACTGAAGGAAGCAATCATGGAAAAAATGAATTTTAATATGAAGCTGCAAAGCATGAATAGTTGAAAATGACAGAAAGGGATAAACCTGAAAAACATTTTGAGAAAGTACTGTCGTACATTAATATAAAGTTGATTAATCGATTTTCAAATGGGCCATAAATGCAAAGAAGCATTATAATAGTTGAACATGATTTCAAGTTCATGCAAATATCATTGTATTACTAAATATAAACTCGAGCATTAGAAAGCCCAGCAAGTGTCTAGGCATGCAGGGGGGTTACATTATAAAGAGCAGGTGCTAAGCCAAACTAGAACGTTTCTACAGATATCTTTTCTGGTTACTCTTTATTGGTATAAATATGGCTAGCATATTTCACAATCTTATATCATCCATGCTCAAACTTGTTGTAACTTCCAATGTATTCAAGCTAAAAATGATATTTTTTGAGAAGAAATTAACATCAACTGAACTATTTGAATTCTGAAGTTTGACAAGTTCCATGGAACTAAGACGGTATTATTAGTTTATTTAGGAAAAAGCTAAAAGATACATAAATCTACGAAAACAATTCATGTAGTCATCAATAACCTAATATACAGCTTTCACCACAATGTAGCCTCGCATCTTTTCTGCCCGCTTGTAATTCTGTCTAGGGATTTTCTCCAAAGTGCTTTCCAGTGATGTCATATCGTTTTGTTTGAAATAAACAACAATACTTGATAGGTAGAGGCCATTTTGAACTGCCCAATTGACACCTTCATCGCTGGAAAGAAAATACCAGCATTTAATGTATGTTAATCTGTGATTAAGAATATCTAATATATGCAAAGAGAAAAGTCCAACACTTCAATCACAAAAGCAACTAAAATTAGATAAACTAATATCAATGAACTGTATATACCTTTACAGGAGGCGCTACCCTATATGGGATCCATGACCTATGATTTTCTCAGGCCTCAAAAATTTAAATTTTAAAACTAATAAGGTAGGTATTCCTACCAATCAGTTGGCCTACTAGGACTCATTCCAAACCTCGCTAGTGGAACTTGGCACCAGTTCTACACATCAGTCCAGGGAATGCCAAACTGAACCACATCGGGTGGTTCGGCTCATATCGAACTTTCTTGACGCCGGCCTAGGATAGTTCAGCTGATCAGGTCAATTCAGTTATAAAGCCCTCCCCACCAGTCGAAATTTCGAACTGTTCGACATTCAAGACTCGAGAGAGTTCGATTCCTCTCTCACTCCCACTCTCCCCCTCCCCTGCCCCCCCTAACTCTTCGACATCACTGGCGCCTTCTGAAACTTTATGGATCCTATTGTATAGAAGATGGCAAGACATGTCAGCTAACTACAAGGGAACATTCAACTACTCCAAGAAAGCCAAGCCAAATAAGTTACGCTACCATAATGGTATAGGCAAGAGACTAAGTACCACAAATATTTAATCTTCTAGTCGCAATATGCATAAAAGCTAATTTATGCATGAATTAGCAGAGATTCTCATGGATTTGCGCATCTATAACTCTCTCCTGCTGATAATATTCCAAAAAGCAAATGCCTCACTAGTAATGAAAGTGGTTTTATTGATAAGTGATACATTTAAATATTCAACAATCATGAAAAAGCAAGCTCAAGATGAATAGCTAGCTTGAAGAACAATGAATAAGTTATAGCACATGGCAACTAAAAGGCATATAATGAGATTTACAAGAGAATCATACAGTGTCTAATCACCTATATAATTCAGTTCTACAGCATTCCTCATCAGATACTTCAGGAAGTAGGAGGAAAAAAAAGATGAGTTTGTATTTAAGAGAGCAAGAACAGGCACACTCACGCAACAATGATATCTCCCTTCTTACAAAAGGCTGGAATAACACTGAAAATCGTTGAAATCCCATAAGAGTAGAGGATTGAATCTGGGGTTCCCAAGAACTTTGCAATTCTGGTCTCGCAATCAGGGTGGACATCTACATATTAGTAAATTAGTATACAGAAGTTAGGAAATTGTTAGTATGCAAATTCTTTCCAAAACAAGGTCTAACATAATATAACTGCTGACAGAAAAGAAGTTTTACCAATTGTCCCATAGAAACCACAAGGACCACAAGAACCAACACCATATTTCTCCAATGAACTAACACAGGAATCCTGAGGACAGCTTGTCTTTAACATCATGTCCATTTTAACAAAATGCATAAATTGTAACGTAGAAAATAAGATGGGAAAATGAAAATACTCACAATTATCTTTTCATGCCCTATCAAATCAAGATAATTTGCTGATGCAAAGTTTACGACTTCTTGTCCATCAATTACAGTATGGGTCTCTGCCGCACTGGACAAACGCATCACCTCATGAACAAATAGTGTAATGCATTGTCATGATGCTGAAAAACTCAAAATGATCTTTAAAGAGAAAGTACAGAAAAGCAGGGTACCAAACAGGAAAGGGTCATCCTTGTAACACAAGTCTTATATTTGTTTCTGCTTATCATCTCCATAACAAATTACTATAGTTATGCAACTCCATATGACATTGAAACAGCTGAGGAAGCAACAAGCAGCCAAATAAAAAAGGAAACCAAAAACAGATTAGATAAATGCATTCATCTAATAGTCTATGTTTTGCCTCATAAACAAATGCATAAATTGTGATCACGGATTTTCCTTTAACCTACCTAAAAGGCAAAAGTAAATTTAATTATTTTATTTCAAGAGAAATACATATCCAGAGACAACAAAAGGGAGCAGATTTTACAAGTTATCTTGGACTTCTAAGAGTTAACTCTCAAGATAGGAGTTTATAGAGCAATTCTACTTGCTCCTTAAGTGCAAGCCTATCTAGCTCAACGCCCCTGTCCTGAGGCCCAGAAATCAGTCCTCAGTACCATATGCTAATGTTAACCCCAGGACAAACTCAGACCCAAATGTAAACTGCCAAGGGAAACAAATGAAATTGGAAGGCTGCTTACAAGCTGCCAGTTGCCAATAAGAACTCCCAATTTACAGCCAACTTCACCTCTTCCTCCTGCACACTTGTTATGAACCAAAATTTCTAAGGGTTCAACTCGTATCCTCCCTCATTTCAAAAGTTGCTCAATCATCTTACAAGTAGCAACATTATTTCAACATCTTATAGGTTCAAACAGAATCATCCCAACATTTAATAAAACCAATATATCTAGGAAACCTTTCAAAACTTACAAACTGCAAAAACCTATAGTATTGCAATATGCTTTCTTGGGTCCTCCAAGCTGAGTTGCCTTAAAAACAAAAAGGAAACAGAATAACCACTCCTAACATTAAATAATGCGTGTGAGAACTTCTGCATGATATATATCTTAAACTAAGGCCAGGACATACCAATAATGGGATATGTATTGTGGTTTAGACTACCCTGTCCCAGAAATTCCATGTATAAAAACAATATGAACAACAATAACCATTATAATGTCCAAGATGTTAAAGTATCAAAAGTTATAAGCATCAAGAACATAGACTATACATCTTCTTGTCTACTCATATGCAAGAAAAATGTCACACCATTTGGCAGCAAACTACTGGATCCTCTACTGCAAAGAACACACACACACGCACACACATATAAGAAAACAATAGAGGATATCCAGGACCATTTCCAACATATTAGCAATACAGGAGGGGATAAAAGGGGAAACTAGCAGAAATGAGCAGACAAAAAAGACAATTCGTCCTCTTGCTAATACAAGAATATTATTGCCTTTAATTTAAAGAATAATGAATGTATATTTCACAAAATGATACAATGCTGGGGGAAGGAAATAAAAGATACCAACCTCCCTAGTCCCAATATACAAAGGACAATGTACATGCATGGAAAAGAATCAAATCCTCGTTACATAAATAATCTAATTAAACCACCAATTTCCGACATGTAACGACAACTCAGATTGATTGGAAACTCTGACAAGGCATGACCACCTTGCTTACAGACAGATTTTTCTCATCTTATATCGAATCTTTTCAGTGATAGGTGGCCGGTATAATCCTCATCGCACATCCTTGAGGAGGCCGATGGAGGAGGTCCAAACACCTTCCAGAAACAAATTGATTCATCTGCTGCAGCTGACACCACCGTTGATCCATCAGGGCTCTGCTTCGACAATGGAAGGAGACGATCGAGAACATTAGCACGACAATGCAGTAATATTAAAAATAAAAAATCAATTATAGACAATTCTCTGCTTTTGTGGCTTCCAAACCTGAGTAAGATGCAGGACTCTGGCTTCATGACCTCTTAAATCCACAATCTTGGACATAGAAGGGTATGACCACAAACTAAGCTGAAACTGACTGTAACCATGGGCACTCAAAATCTCCTTATGATGCCTGTTCCACTCTAATGCACAAACCTGTTTGATAATATCAAATACTTTGAGACATGAGAATGCTATTAAATGGTAACAAGTTCCTACTTACATGTTATTCTTCGAAGATGGAACTGAATAATGGAACATAAGGAAAACATCATAAATTAGGCTCATTCCATGATTCATGGAGAGAGAGAGAGAGAGAGAGAGAGAGAGAGATGGACTTTACCTGTGCACCTGTGTCGATGCTTTTTGTACACTTCCCTGTCCGAGCATTCCAAATCTTAATGCATCGATCAGCAGTGCCACCACCAGATGCCAGTATATTTGACTGAAATGGGCACCAAGCAAGGGCCCTTACAGCCGCACAGTGATCAGTAAACTTGCGTAGGTATTTGGAGGATCCCATGCTTGAAGAGTCCCACACATGAACAAGATTGTCATTGCCACCACTAGCCAGCAAATCTCCAGCTCCTGACCATCTTAGACCACACACTTCATCGGTGTGCCCTTGAAAATGAGTTGCTGATCTGCCAATTGATCTCACTACAAAAGAAGTCGCATTTGGAAAAAAAGGAGGTTATTCTAAAGCTGTTATATCTTCTTTTTTCATCTCTTTGTGCAGCTTTATGGAAGCATAAGGTATAATGTAATGAAGGGCAAGAGTGATGTACCATCATGGTTGATGATAGAGGCATCAAGGCTCCCTGATGTCAAAATGTTCCGATTCCAAGCAAGGCTTCCAACTCTAGACATGTGTCCTTCTAAGATTCTCACCTAAGGTAAACCATAAGATTAGATCTATTTTCATCTATTTTGGAAATTAAGGTAACAGGACTGTAGATATTTGCAACTAAAACCCCCATTAGAGTTTAAAACATATAATATATATTGCTAAGAGAAGTCCCCTCAATGGTGTTTTATTTTTCTAGTCAAAACATTCTCATAATAAACAAGATTTGGATTTGCTTCGAGTTTACCTGCAGCAATTCCTAATCCAAGAACCAAGAATATCCACTTGTTTGTTATTGTGATATTAAAAACTATCTGATCTATTGTTAGAACAAATCAAGTATTATGTGCCGACATGCAAAACTGACACAAGTTTACATTAACATTGTTCCATACCTGACGCGAGGCTGCAACATCCCAGAGCTCAATTCTGGAGCTTGCAAATCCAGCAGCCAATATTTTCCCATCTCCAGACCATGCAACGCTTGTGGGGTGATCCTCCTCTTCATTCGCTTCCAAAAGCAACTTCACCTCACCATTCTCAGCATTCCACAAGTATATTGAGGGCCCCAATGCAACAGCTAGGATGTTGCTCTTCCCCCAGTCCAAGAGGTTTAAATAGTAGTCATCCATTAGGTTTTGCGCCTCCAATATTCTGTCAGCAGTCTGCTCCACCATCAGAAAGGAAAAGAATGCAGTAAGAATCACTAAAAAATCATTCTTTCTTAAATGAACACAATCTACTCGTATAGTAGATACTCCTATAACATTGATCCCCAAAGCTTTCAAAGAAGAAATTGATGAATTAATGCCATCAACTAGTATAGTTTATTTCCATAAATTTGCTTAGACAAACTTTATAAAACCTAAAGATTATCAAAATACCCCCAGCTCATTAAGAAAGAAAGATAAATACAATCGACTCATATAGAAGATACTCCGATACCATTAGTCTAATCCTTCATGTTTTTCATAATGTTCAAATGGCCCAAAAGCTTTCAAAAAGAAGTAAGAGATGAATAAATCTTAAATTCCTTAGAGAAACTTAACAAAAACTACTGATCATGAACTATGATATTACCCTTAGAACAGCAAACAAGGGAGAGAGACACTTAAATATCACTGTATGGGCTTAAACATATAAAATATACTAATATCAGAAAATGACCATAGTAAAGACTAGTGTATGAGACATCAGGGGCATATTACATGTGTAACTGTGAGAAATTACTTGATAATTTGTTTGCAATAGAGTAGGATATACTCTCACATGGTAGGATGGATTGTCAATCTATGCTCGTTGACCGAAGGAAGGCTATATTTATATGCCTCATGGCCAAGAACTAAACTACAGAATGAATGATGGCATATTTCTAAGTCGTATCAAAATTTTGTGCAACACATTGTGGCTTGTGCCTGTATTGTGAGAGCCAAGAAGTAAACATGGCAAATGATGATTTATGTGCACGTTTAATACATAGCCTAGGCAACTCTGTTGCACACTATTTTTTTAATAATAATACTTCCCCATATAGTCCTCAAATTTGGCTAAACAAGTGAAGTTCCACGCTACATCCATTCACAGGTTCATTATTTCAGCTTTGTAAATTAGGAACGATACCTTACACTTTGCAGAAAAGAAATGATACCTTACACTCAAAACAATTAGATGGTTCTCTCAAACATCTAGCTTATCTGGATTGAACTCTTTTGGTTACAGTCGGCACTTGAAAAAGAAAAACACCTGAATCAATTTAGCGACAAAGTTTTTGATATTACAGAACTGAGTTATTGACATATAAAATATACTAATATCAGAAAATGACCGTAGTAAAGACTAGTGTATGAGACATCAGGAGCATATTACATGTGTAACTGTGAGAAATTACTTGATAATGTGTTTGCAACAGAGTAAGACATACTCTCACATGTTAGGATGGATTGTCAATCTATACTCTTTGACCGAAGGAAGGCTATATTTATATCCCTCATGGCCAAGAACTAAACTATAGAGTGAATGATGGCACATTTCTGAGTCGTATCAAAATTTTGTGCAACACAATGTGGCTTGTGCCCGTATTGTGGGAGCCAAGAAGTAAACATGGCAAACGATGATTTATGTGCACTTTTAGTACATAGTCTAGGCAACTCTGTTACACATTTTTTAATAATAATACTTTCCCATATAGTCCTCAAATTTGGCTAAACAAGTGAAGTTCCACGCTTCACAGGTTCATTATTTCAGCTTTGTAAATTAGAAACGATACGTTACACTTCACAGAAAAGAAATGATACCTTACACTCAAAACAATTAGATAGTTCTCTCAAACATCTAGTTTATCTGGATTGAACTCTTTTGGTTACAGTTGGCACTTGAAAAAGAAAAACACTTGAATCAATTAAGCGACAGTTTTTGATATTACAGAACTGAGTTATTGACACCAAAGGTCGGAAAGCTATTCACATTGTGTCCAAGAACTCAAAAATAAGAAATATATTTTTTGACTATTCCAGAGATGCAAGGTATGAGATAAATCATTCATAAATCTTAAATTCCTTAGAGAAACTTAACGAAAACTACTGATTCTTAAAATACCACCAACTCGATCATTAAGAAGTTGATTTCATGATTTCGTTATTATATTACCATAACAAGTTGGTTGTCTGGGCATAGCCCAAATCGATATATAGCCTTTATCTACACAGAAAGAACCAATTACTCAAACATAAAGATGAAAATTTTCCCCTTTCTTTTACTGAGTTAAGGGATCGCGGCAAGAAAATTCAGGCATTACCGTGGGAATGCGACGGAAGGGCTTAAAGGTTCTGGATCGTTCCCGCTCCTCCTGCAACATCTCTTCGACAGTAAGCACGTTCTTGCATCTTCTTGGGATTCCCCTAAAAGGCAGCATCCTGAACGGCTTCCCTTCCGAATCCAGCGTCAGCTGCTCTCTCACCTTCCTCCTATACTCATCCTGCCAACAAAATTCGGACAAAGCAATTCAAAAAAAAATATATAAAAAGAAAGAAAAAGATCAAGAAAGAACAGGAGGAGATGAAGGATTACCCTAGCGGTCAAGATTGCCGGGCGATCGTCTTTCTTCTGCAGCCTTTCCCACAGCAAGCTTTGTGCGAGCTCAAGATTCATCAGGCTCCTCGTGGGTATGAATCGATCTCCCTTGAGAAGCGGAAAGAAGATATTAGGGGAAAAGGGTTCAAGAATTCAAGAACGAGCAAAAGAAAGAAGGGGGAAAGAAGAGCTAATCTTGGTTACCGGATAAACGAATCTGCTCGAGGACGAGGAAGACCACTGGTGCTCTCGAAGCCGCATCAGGGGTGATCCCATCCCGTTTCTTGGAATCCTCTGATCCATATCGGCGGTCACCGATTGTTGAACGACGGAGAAGAAGCTAGAGATTAGAGGAGGAAGGGGAGATTAGAGCTTCTTTCTCTTTTCTTTCTTCGAATTGATGCAGAGACTCGGGTTTCTTGGCAGAGCGAAAGAAAGCGGGAGAGAAGGAGGGAGAGACAGGAGCAAACGGAAAGGTTTCCAATCGACTCGACTGTGGGCTATTTATAGAGAGGGAGGGAGGTAGAGAGAGAGAGGGAGTGTTCTTTCCGCCACTTAACGAGTTGATGTTCTGTAACCCAATCCGAATAGGTCTTGTCCTTAGGATCTAAGTGCTTAGCGATCTTTATGGAGTCCTCATGTGATTCTGATTAAATGAAGTTAATTGATCGAATAGACCTTTTGCCGTGGGGCGATACGCCGGTCTCTACCTTGACCCTTGCCACACATTGTTAGATTTCGTACCTTGTTTTCTACTGAACCATCTATATCCTAATTTAACCATGATAAGAGGAATTCATCTTGATCAAACCGACCGAGATGTCGCGAACTCCTGATTGGCCAGCCCTAAAAGTGTGTTAGAATTTAGGAGTTTTAATCTTAAAATAATCATGGCAAACTTTTGATAAAAATACAAATTTTGAATATTAGGCTATAAGAGGGATTTTCAAAAGTAATTGAATCTATATGTTGGTTTCATTTGCAAGATAAGTAATATAATCCTTTTTTCTAAATTTATCAGCAAATTTTATAATATTTATGTCATTGAATTTTGAGTCATATTATTTTTGATTTATGAACTTAAAACATAATACTTATTTGTTGAATATATCTTATTATAGAATATTAATTAATACATGATCAAAGGTATTGATTTTATTGTGGATTATGATTGATTGATTTTGATACCGGATGGTTTTATGTATTTTTTGATTTAAAATATGAAACTGATTCGATGGAAATAAAATTTTGATTCGAGATATTTTTGCAGCCTGACTATATATCGATACCCTATTAGTAGGGGTTATATACTAGCATATCGATACCATACCAGTGGGATTATATACAGGTATATCGATACCCTACCGGTAGAGGTTATGCGTTAGTACATCAATACCCTACTAGTGATGGTTATACGTTGGCATATTGATACCCTGCCCGTAGGAGTTATATGTTGGCACTTTGATTATTATTGTGCTTATATTCTGGCTTAACTATAAGAGATAAATGTAGTCACAGTTTATGGTTATGCAGATGAACTTGATATTTCGAAAGAAATTGATTTATGAATGAAATTAAATTTTGAAATGACTGAGTAGTGTTTAAATTTGATTTTGAATTGATGTACTTTACATTCTTATTTTTAATATATTATTATTATTTATTTTATTGCTTGATATATTTATCTGAAGTTGTTCATTGCTTACTAGACTGTTTTGCTCATTATTCTATATTCTACTGTTTTTACAGGTTCATAAAATTAGCTTGATCCGAGGATTCATTTCGAGAGAGCAATTAGAAATAGAATTTTGTCATCTTTATTTAAACAAGTTGTATTGCTCGATCCTATGAAAGTCCATTAGTATTTATATGTATATGCTAGAGAAGAGCTGATAGAGACGCAACCAATGATAGAGACGCAACCAGCCCATCTAAAGATCCTTTGCATGGAATTGAAGGTCCTATGACTAGGGCCAAGACTAAGAGGATGAAACAAGCTTTGGAAAGCCTGATCATAAAAATCAAAGGAAAAGAAGACCAACGTGAGATAGAAGCTGCACCTAATGGGGTCACTTTCATACAATTGGGTGAAGATGCTTTGAGTCCAACCTGAAGACAACACTTTGGAAAGTCCAAATCACATGACAAGAAGCATTCATGGGAAGGCCAACTTTCCTATTATATTTGGATTTTCGTGCATACTTTTGGGGTGATATTTCAGATGATGTTTTGTATTCCCCAAGTCACATTCAGACTTTCTTGTAGTTCCCAAAGTCACTATAATTACTTTGGGATCTTTTTCCTAAGTTTTGGTTACTTTTCTAGGAGTAGGTGTAACATGCATCTTTTCCAAGCCTTGGTAAATGCAGCCTTGGAAAATGCATGACAAGTAGTGCTATGTAATTTCCTAGGAGTTGCTTCTCTTTAAAGCCATTTCAGCCTTAAAATAGCACCTGATTGTACTTGAGAGGGGGAGAACGCATGAATGAAATTTGAGGGTTTCTCTTATGTGAGAGCTTCACCTTTGTTCTTGGATTAGAACTTAGTGTTGGTTCTACCGGCAGGTCGCGGTTAGGGTCACGCTTCTTTTGATAACTTTGGTTCTACCGGCAGGTCGCGGTTAGGGTCAAGTTTCTCATTCTCTACCTGTTTCCAGGACGGTCCGAAGTGTGCTCTTATCATTTGGTATCAGAGCCCGGTTCCTGAAATCAGGTGTTATCTATCCTTTGTGTGTTTATCTTGTTTAATTCAAAAAAAAAAAAGGTGTTCCGCTGTTGTTTATCTCTATATCCTTGGTGACATCTTCCTTTAATCGATTTGTGTCATCGTCCTTGTTTCTTTCTGTTCTGCTATTTCAAAAAAAAAAAAAAAAAAAAGAGAAGGAAGAAAGAAGAAGAAGAAAAAAAGAAAAAAAAAAAAGAAAAAAATTCGGGGCAGATTTTGCTTCTAATTTCCTTGTGGGTTCTTTAACGCTTCCATTGAATTGTTCTCAATTCAAACCTTCCTTGAACCCTTTGTTGGTTCCAATTAAATTGTTTCTTGCGAGTTCTTGTTCCCTAAGGTTATCATCGACTCCTTACTGTTTCCTGTTGTGTAGAAACATCCAAAAGGTTCTTATTTAAGAGCTCATAAGGTGAAGCTAAGTGGTAAAAGGTAAGAGGGTGAGATCATCATCAAGAAAAAACCATAAAAGAGTGTCCACCAGAGAGAGGAGTGTGTGAGGACCTATTCTGTTTATACTAATCTTTTGATTGCAGCATACAAAGATGAGTAGTGAAGGTAGTAAACAACCAGATGTTGATATGAAGTTATGGATGAAAGCCATTGCTGATCAACTTACTAAGCTTGGTGCACGAATGAATGATTTGGAATCACCAAGCAGACTCAAACCTTTGAGGGGGCGGATGTTTGAAGAAGAAGAAGAAGAGGAGTATTCGGATGGAAGAAGTAATGGAAGGAGGCAAAGAGATGAATCAAGAAAAGACAGTCATTTGGGAAGTATTAAGATGACAATCCCTGCATTCCAAGGTAAAAATGATCCTGAATTATATTTAGAGTGGGAGAGAAAGGTTGAACATGTGTTTGAATGTCATAATTATTCCGAGGAGAAGAGGGTTAAACTAGCCATTGTTGAGTTCCATGATTATGCTAGTATTTGGTGGGATCAAATGGTGACTAGTAGACGTAGAAATGGGGAGAGGCCTATTGGTACATGGGATGAGATGAAGGCTGTCATGAGAAAAAGGTTTGTACCCAGCCACTACTATAGAGATTTGCACAGGAAATTGCAAAGTCTAACTCAAGGCTCCATGAGTGTGGAAGATTACTATAAGGAGATGGAAATAGCCATGATTAGAGCCAATGTTGAAGAAGACCGAGAGGCAACTATGGCTAGATTCATTGGAGGTTTAAAGAAGGAGATAGCTGATGTGGTAGAATTGCAACATTATATAGAGATGGAGGATTTGCTGCACAAAGCTATTCTAGTGGAAAGGCAATTGAAAGCTAAGAGTACTTCCAAATTTACTACTAGTTCCTCATGGAAATCGAATTGGCAAAATAACAAATCTGTGTCAAAGCCAAAAGAAGATGCAAAGGCCAAAAATTCGATTGCTGCACCTAAAGGTAAAATGGAAACTAATTCATCCTCTAGATCTCGTGATATCAAATGTTTCAGGTGTCAAGGAGTTGGTGTTGCCCAGATAGACAACCCAAGGGGGGGGGGTGAATTGGGTTTTAAAATAATTTGAATAATTAATACGATGTGGTTGACTAATTAAAAACTATTGCAAGTTATTTAATTAATGCTAAGTGCTGTGAGTGATGTGAGGGGAAGAAGAAGAGAGACAATCCAACACAAACACAAGGTTTTATAGTGGTTCGGAGCTAACCCTTGCTCCTACGTCCACTCCCCAAGTCTCACTTGGGAATTCACTATAACCCCCTTGGATTACAGCCGGTTGTTTTCCAAGCTCACAACCAAACTTGTTGTTTTACGAGCTCACAACGAACTCGGTCGGTTTTCCCAGGCTCACCGACTAGAACCGCCCCGATTGTTTTCCCGGGATCACAATCAAACCCTTACACACGTTGGTTTTAACTCGGCTCACCAACCAACCTCAATCCCCTTGATTCAATCCCCGATTGAACTAAGTAAATACAAGTTGTAGAAAGAAAACAGAAAATGAGCTTCTCAAAAAGCAGATGAAAACAATATGAACAATAAATGAAGTTAAGAAGCCTCAAACGCTTTTAGATTGGAGATGAGGAATGGCTTCTTAAACTTCTGGTCTCCTCTTGAAAGAGTAGTCGACTTGAATGCAGGAGAAGGAGGCTTTAATTGCTGGGAAGATGTAGTTGGAAGCAGTAAATGCAGATCTTCCTCTTTTTCGTTGAAGAGCACGTTGCAGAGCTTGAATGCTTGATTAGTTGGAGTGGAATGGTTGTTCTCTGCCTTGCTACAGTCCTCTGTGGCTATTTAAGCCAACCCCCATGGAAACTAGCCGTTAGAGTGCTTTTTCTGCCCGTTCTGAACACTCTGCGCAGCCTGACAATATGACCGTTGGTGGGTTGGAGTCGACTCGCGCGATCAGGAGTCGACTCGGCTGTAGCGGGAGTCGACTCAAGCTTTTCCGGAGTCGACTCGGCAACTGTTCCAAATTTGAATTAAAGTTGCCTTCACGACTGGGAGTCGACTCGTCTTGACCTGGAGTCGACTCGTCAACTTCTGGAGCTGACTTGGCAATTTTGGAGTCGGCTCATCCACTGAAGTCCGTGGATCCAATTTTGAATTTTGTCCACTCGAGTCGACTCGACTGTCCTGGGAGTCGACTCGAATCTCAGAGCCCGAACTTCCGATCCTCTGTCTTTTGGCTCGTCCAGTCTTGGAGTCGACTCGAACTTTCTTGGAGTCGACTCGGCTCTCAGTTTCCGAAAGATGGTCTTCTGCCTTTTGACGTGAAGCTGTCTTGGAGTCGACTCGAGCTATTTGGGAGTCGACTCGAATCTCAGAGGCAGTAACTTGGTTTTCTGTCTGTCTTGGGGTCGCGGTGTCTTGGAGTCGACTCGCGTATTGCGGGAGTCGACTCGAATCTTAGAGTCCATAAAATGCTCTCTGACTTTTTCTTTGTGTACCGCTGAGAGTCGACTCTTGCTTTCTCTGGAGTCGACTTGCCACCTATCGGAGTCGACTCGCGTTCCACTGGAGTCGACTCGAATCTCAGACCCGAAAACTGTTCTCTGACTTTTCTGCCTGTGACTGCTTGGAGTCGACTCTTACTTCCTTGGAGTCGACTTGGTGAACATCGGAGTCGACTCGCGCACTTCGGGAGTCGACTCGCTGACAGGTTCTGAGTTGAAGCTTTCTGTCCTTCTGTCTGTTCTCAGTCGGAGTCGACTCGTACTTGTTACGGGGGAACTCAGCCACCATGCCCCACGTGACCGGCACGCGCGCCCAAGAAGACTACAGCTGCCCCTTGATCCAGTAATCCGACCCCGAGTCGGATATCTTCGGCTTCGCAGCCCGACCCCGAGTCGGCTGCCCCTTGATTCAGTAACCCGACCCCGAGTCGGATATCTTCGGCTTCGCAGCCCGACCCCGAGTCGGCTGCCCCTTGATCCAGCAATCCGACCCCGAGTCGGCAATCTCTCGACAACGACAGGCTGTTCCTCTGAAGCACGCCGCGACCCTCTGCTCCACCACTCCCTGCAACGGTCGTATCCGGCGCTGCTCCACGATCTCCTGTAACAGCCGTACAAAGCGGAGCTCCACTACGCCCTGTCATGGCCGTACCCAGCGCTGCCCCACGACGCCCTGTAACGGCCATGTCAGTGGCAACTCCATCGTGCCACACGATGACCAACCCCCCAGAAGGACCCCCCAGCCTGGTATATATGCGGCTGGGGGGAGAAGGGGGGAGGTAAGCACGAACTTCTAGAGCATTCTCCTACTTGCTACTATTATCTCTCCTTCTCCTCCAATCTCCTCTGACTTGATCGTCGGAGGGCCCCCACTACCCCAGTGGTGGTGCGAGGCTTACTTGCAGGTTTCCCGGTGGAAAGTGGAGCGCAATCAACACCAACCAAGGCAACCCAAACGGAACCCCGTTCACACCGCTGTGCCAATCGTTCTCGGTTTGGACCACCAGCAACAGTTGGCGCTAGAGGAAGGGCCAGCCTCCTCTCTCCATTGACTACCCTCCAGGACTGTGGGGGCCCGTTGGGGTAAAACCTGGCCGGAACCTTCCCGCTGGGGGGGCTATGTTGTGGGGGGGGGGAGGGGGCCTTGAATTTAGTCCCACATCGGCTAGAGCGGAAAGGTTCCGTGCCTTATAATGAGGAGGGCGAAGCCTTTTCCTCACGAGGGCCCTTTTGTGGGACAAAACCGTGAGGGCAATCCCCCCGTCAGCGCTGGACGCGCGGGCCGGAAACGTCTCCTTCCGTCAGCGCTGGACGCGCGGACCGGAGCGCCCAAAGCGGACAATACCTCGTGGGGGACGCGGTCTCTTTCTGCTCGGTTGGGACTAAGGCTGTTGCCGGGGTGAAAATCCCGCAACAGTACTTATCTGGAGTCGACTCGAGCTCGTGCCAGTGAACTTGATACGCTTGGAGTCGACTCGTGATACTCGGGAGTCGACTCGAGTCTCAGACATTGGTTCAAACAGACTCCTTAACTTATCCAAAAATTATGAACCAAGTCTTGGGACACTTAGACAGGATTTTCACTGAAACACTCAATTGAATTCATTAGTAATCAAAAGATATACTCAAATGCTTTGAGCTCATCAAAATCAAATGGGGTTTTAATCAATCACTCCACAATCTCCCCCTTTTTGATGATGACAAAACTTTGAGTATATGTAAAATGAATTGCTCAATAAATAATGAAATAAAATCCATAAATAAATTCAAATGTCTGGTAATTCAATTTATCCAAGCTTGAAAGGAGTGAAACAATAAATTTCGGAGTTAAAGCTCCCCCTTTCATTTGGAATTATATAAGCCTTCATATTATGCAATCAATTGTTTGGCTTATATGTCATTAATGATTTAGTTTGATTAAAATTCAGATTCTCCCCCTCAACATATGCATTCAACTATGTTTTGATTCTCTGAATTTCCTTTTAATGCTTTGAAGTTTTTGAACTGAATTTTTTGTATTTAGAGGGAAAATCTGTCAATTTGTTCTTGTGTAGGATTCAGCTAATCTCCGAATATCCCTTGAATAGATTCTGGAGATTACTCCATTAGGAGCCCCAAAAGAGAGATAATGAGCCTCGAGGTACCGAATCCACTTAGAACAAATTTGTGTGTTTTTAAGAGTTTTATGTTTTTATTGATTTCCATTGATTTCTTTTACATATTTCGCCCCTTTTACATACTTTATACATATTTCTCCCCTTTTTTTTTTACATATTTTATTTCTCCCCCTTTTTGTCATCATATCAAAAAGGAGGCAATCACACACAATCAAT
Organism: Phoenix dactylifera; assembly: GCF_051530095.1. Lineage (NCBI taxonomy): Eukaryota > Viridiplantae > Streptophyta > Magnoliopsida > Arecales > Arecaceae > Phoenix > Phoenix dactylifera. The sequence goes on along the minus strand of NC_143205.1, from coordinate 2,351,220 downwards.
GGCACAACCAATCATCAAATGGCACATAATTGAAGATAAAATGTCTACTCATTGTATTGATATGAATGTGAATACATGTGAGAATACAATAAGTAAAGTAAAACAAGACAAAACACAAAAACATCTATGGCCTCCTCGAGGATGAGGCACCTCCTCTCGAGGATGTGGGTCCTCCTCTCGTGGATGTGGCTCCTCCTCTCAATCGGCTCTGCTCCATGAGGAGGGTGACTGCATCTGTAACATGGCCAAGCTGCGTGATAATAGACGTAGTGGCTCTGCTATGTGTAGTGGAGAGCTCAGTCGCCGACGTCTGAAGCCCAGTCACCGACGTCTGAAGTGCGTCCAGCTTGTCGATGAGTACATTCGACAAGCGCTCGGCCCCCTCGGTGGTGGTGTGCATGTCACGACCTATGTCCTCTCGCATCTGTCGAGTGGTGCTCGTGACCTCACTCATGCTGTGGAACTGGGCCTGGACCAAACTCCGGACATTGTAGATCTCTTCCCGTACATGAGCCGTCATGTCAGTCACGGCTGTCAAGGAAGGGACCAACTGAGAAGATACGGGTGCAGGAGTGGGAGCAGGCACCGCACCTCGGAGCTCCCGAAGCAGCTCATCCCTCACATCTCTGACTATCTCCTGTCGCAGCTCCCGGAGCTGCTCAGGATCAATCCGGACCTCCATGGATGGTGGAGCCGAGGAGGAAGGTCCGGCGGAGGTAGTAGGAGCAGGAGGAGTGGATGGAAGGTCTGGATGGTCTAGAAGGTCTGGGTAGTCTGAATCGGGCTCAGGACTGGGTGAAGGTCTGGTGGTCTGAGCGGTGAGGGTAGACTTCCTAACCCATACCCCCTCTCTCTTCCGAAACCCCATCCTATGTAGGGTCCCCGCACGCGTGCGATCAGTCCATCGCAAAGCGCGAAAGGGCTCCCCTCAGGAATGGGAACCTCGTACTCCCTAAAAAGAAGGGTGAAAATCATGCCGTATGGGAGGGTGAGCCTAGGTCTATCTAGGGGCTCACACATATACCTATAGATGAGCTTAGGGAAGTTGATTGGGGTGTCCTGAAGGATATAGAACATAAGAGCTAGGTCTCTCTCATTTACAAAATCAAATCTCCCTGTCTTAGGGAAGATGGATCTAGACAAAATACTCAAGAGGATCCGCACCTCAATCGGTAGTGAGCTCGTGGATACCTCGTCTAGAGGTGACTGGGGTGGATGTCCTAGAACGGCCGTAAGGGCCTCAACCCTATCCTCAGGGTGTGCGGGAGCCACCCCTGCTAATGGAAGGTGGAGGATGTGGGCAATAAGATCCTCCGTGACACGCAAAGGGACACCGGCTACTGTGCCCTCGATACCTCCATCTCCCCGATGGACGGTACCATAGAACTCTCTAATAAGGCCCGGGTATGTGGGGAGGTCCAGTGTAAGGAAGTACTCTAGGCCCTGGGCCTTAAGTCTATCACCTATGGTGAACCCTTCCCGGGAGAGGAAGAGGAAGTCGAAATCGACATACCTCCCGGTGGAGACGACCTTCCCGGCCAATGGCCTCGCGGGAACCGCCCTAGGCGGGGAACGAGCCGGAGGTGGTTGCCTCGCGGGATCGTGCCGCGCCTTGGAGCGCCGCTCGGGACCGGCCTCGGGTCGGGACCTCTTCCTAACTACGGTCTTACGCGACATTTTGACCTAAACTGAGAGGAAAAACCTAGAGGACGGTGAAGGACCGACGGAAAAGACTCGGAACCGACCGGGAATGACCTAGGAAGGGAGGAGAACTCAATGTCCGGCGAAGAATCGACGGAAAAATGGCTTGGAGACGATCGGGGACGACCTAGGAGTCGGCTCTAGGGCTTTTTGAACAGTGGCGGCTTGAAAGAAAAGTGTTTTCGAAACGACAAATCTAGGGTTTAAAAGTCGGATCCCGACTGCGAGTCGACTCCACTGAGTCGCGAGTCGACTCGACCTCGAGTCGACTCCAGAATATGCGCGAGTCGACTCTCCTTATGCGCCTGTGGACCTCGAGTCGACTCCCGACAGTATGCGAGTCGACTCCCCCTCTGCTGCCATCTTTGCGAGTCGACTCCCGCCAATGCGCGAGTCGACTCCCCCTTAGGAGCCGGCTCTGAAACTTACTCGAGTCGTCTCTAACTTTGGCACGCACCTAAAACTCATGCTATAATCGTGCCGAATGATGGAAAATCACTTAATTAAGATCTGATTTGATGATCATTGGAAAGAAACTCTATTTTTAACCACATTGTAATCATCAAAATCAATGTATCTAGTGGAACCACTAGGATGGATCAATCACTCCTAATCCCCTCCTAAGCACACTAAACCTCTCTTCACTTAGGGGTTTTGTAAAAATATCTGCTAATTGATTATCAGTACAAACAAATTGGAGTGTCACATCACCATTCAATACATGATCTCTTATGAAGTGATGTCTTATCTCAATGTGTTTAGTTCTTGAATGTTGAATTGGATTTTTAGTTAGGTTTATGGCACTTGTATTATCACAATTAATGGGAATTTTATCTTGTTTAATGCCATAATCTTCTAATTGTTGTTTAATCCATAAGATTTGAGCACAACAACTCCCGGCTGCAACATATTCAGCTTCTGCAATGGATAATGCAACCGAGTTTTGTTTCTTGCTACACCGTGAGATAAGGTTTTCTCCTAGAAATTGACACGACCCGCTGGTACTTTTTCTATCAAGCTTACATCTAGCAAAGTCTGAATCTGTGTACCCTATTAAGTTTAGGCTAGATTCTTTAGAGTACCATAGCCCTATGTTCTTAGTTCCTATTAAGTATTTAAAAATTCTCTTAACTGCAACTAGATGTGATTCTTTAGGATTAGCCTGATATCTAGCACACATGCACACACTAAACATAATATCAGGTCTACTTGCAGTAAGATACAGTAAAGATCCTATCATACCTCTATAAAGTTTTTGATCTACAGATTTACCTGATTCATCTTGGTCTAACTTGCATGATGAGCTCATGGGGGTGCTGATTGACTTGTTTCCCTCCATGTCAAACTTCTTGAGCATCTCCTTGATATATTTGGCTTGATTGATGAAGATGCCTCCTTCAGACTGTTTGATTTGAAGCCCGAGAAAGTAGTTTAGCTCTCCCATCATGCTCATCTCAAACTCACTCTGCATCAAATCAGCAAATTCCTCGCAGAGGCGATTGTTAGTAGCACCGAAAATGATATCATCAACATAAATCTGTACTAATAACATATCCTTATTTTGCTTTTTCAGAAATAGTGTTGTATCTACATTTCCCCTAGAGAATTCATGTTCTAATAGGAATTTGCTAAGCCTCTCATACCATGCTCTAGGTGCTTGTTTTAAACCATAAAGTGCTTTATTTAGCTTATATACATGATTGGGGTATTGATGATTTTCAAAACCAGGAGGTTGTTCTACATATACCTCCTCATTAATATACCCATTTAAAAATGCACTTTTTACATCCATTTGAAATAGTTTGAAGTCCTTAGAGCATGCATATGCTAATAGTAGTCTAATCGCCTCAAGTCTAGCTACGGGAGCAAAGGTTTCATCAAAATCTATACCTTCTTCTTGATTATACCCCTTTGCTACTAGTCTAGCCTTATTCCTTATAACAATTCCATTTTCATCAAGTTTATTTTTATAAATCCATTTAGTACCAATAATTGGATATTCAGAAGGTCTCTCTACTAGATTCCACACTTTGTTTCTAGTAAATTGGTTTAGTTCTTCTTGCATTGCATTTATCCAATTTACATCATTTTCGGCTTCTTCTATATGTTTGGGCTCAAAGTGTGAAACAAAAGCTAGATGGTTATTCAAATTCCTAAGGGATGCTCTAGTCCTAACGGGTTGAGATGGATCATCTAGAATTAGTTCCTTAGGATGCCCATGAGCATACCTCCAAGCTTTAGTTAGCCCATGATCCATAATAGCCTCTTGGCTTGATGATTCTCCTTCAATCAACTTTTGATTATCATCTTGTAATCCCATCTCATCTATCTTTTCTTCAAGTATTTCCATATCATCATCAAAATTAACCTTCTTACTAGACGAGATGTCACTAGAGTCATCAAAAACAACATGTATAGATTCTTCTATAACTAAGGTTCTTTTATTAAAGACTCTATAGGCTTTACTAGTTGTAGAATAACCTAAGAATATTCCTTCATCAGATTTAGAGTCAAATTTCCCTAGATTATCTTTCCCATTATTATGCACAAAACACCTACATCCAAACACATGAAAATAATTAACCTTTGGTTTTCTGTTTTTCCACAGTTCATAAGGTGTTTTCTTTATAATGGGTCTCAATAGAACTCTATTTAGTATGTGACAAGAGGTATTAATGGCTTCTCCCCAAAAGTACTTAGGAAGGTTACTTTCACATAACATAGTTCTAGCCATTTCCTCTAGTGTTCTATTCTTCCTTTCCACCACTCCATTTTGTTGTGGTGTCGTAGGTGCTGAGAAATTATGGGTTATCCCCTTCTTACTACAAAATTCATTAAATGACTGATTTTCGAATTCGGTACCATGGTCACTTCTAATGGCTATGACTGAAGACTCTCTAGCATTTGTTACTTCCTTATGGAACTTCTTAAACATAGAAAATGCTTGATCCTTATGCACTAGGAACATGACCCATGTGTACCTAGAGTAATCATCTACTATAACTAGACCATATTTATTTCCACCTAGGCTTGTCGTTCTAGTTGGACCAAATAGGTCCATGTGTAATAATTCTAGAGGCCTAGAGGTAGAGACACATTTTATGGATTTAAAAGAGTTCCTAGATTGTTTGCCAAATTGACATGCTTCACATATTTTGTTCTTTTCAAATTTTAATTTTGGCAAACCTATCACGGAGTCTCTTTTAACTAGTTTAGTTATTGTGTCCATGCTTGCATGACCTAACTTACAGTGTCATAACCAACTAGCATCATTATCTTTAGTTTCATTTACAACTAAACATTGGTTATGTTTTGCAAGATCTTCTAGGTCTACAACATATACATTTCCACGTCTAATCCCTTTAAAAACTAAACTATTATCATTAGGGTTTGTTATAATGCATAGTGATGGCTTAAACATAACATCATACCCTTTATCACATAATTGACTAATGCTTAATAAGTTATGCTTAAGACCATCAACATATCTAACATTATCAATAAAAGTAGAAGGGGTGATTTGAACTTTACCAATACCAATGATGTGACCTTGGTTGTTGTCTCCAAAAGTCACAGCACCTCCCTTCTTAGCTTCAAGGGTGAAAAATTGATCTTTGTCACCCGTCATGTGCCTTGAGCAGCCACTATCCAAGTACCAGCAGTTTTTGTTGACCTTGGCTGCAAGACACTCCTACACAAGCAAATCATGTCATCTTAAGTACCCAAGTTTTCTTGGGTCCTTCATGGTTAGTCAAGTTGGTTCCTTTTGGAACCCATACCTTTTAATTTTCCTTTTTGTTTTATTTTTCCTAAAATTACACACATTCGCTTTATGACCTATAGTACCACAGCAAAAGCAAGTTATTTTCTTAGTTTTAGTTTCCCCAGCTTTAACAAAGAAGTTACTAAGAAGTTTTTGTTTATTTCTTGGTTTATACCCTAAACCTGTTTTATTAAATACGGCTCGTTGACTATTAAGTATCATGTTTAATTTTTCAGAATATATGTAAATTTTTCAACTAAGGGTTTGTATTTGTTAAGTTCTTTAGTTAGAGTTTGATTTTCTGCTTTTAGGTCATTAAGTTCTTTTGTGAGATCCTTATTTAAGATTTGTTTATGATTTTTAAGTTCTGAAAGTTCCTTAGTTAGTTTTTCATTATCTTTAGTTAAGGTACTAGTCTTTTGAGTTAAAAGTTGGTTGCTTGTCTTAAGTTCTATATTTTCTTTGATGATTAAATCCTTATCCTTAACTAATTTATCGTATTTATGTAGGTATGATTGATTAGCTATTTTTAGTTCTTTATTCTTAAGATTTATGGCCTTATATTCTACCATTAATTCATTAAATGCATCATAAAGTTCATCAAAAGAAAAATCAGGATGCGTATCGGAAGTTACCTCGTTTTCATTGGCCATGAAGCAGAAATTGGCCTTCTCTTCTTGTTCATCATCTGATGAGGAGGATGATGAGTCGGAGTCGGATAGTGTTGTGACAAGAGCCTTCTTCTTCTTGTACTTACTCCCCTTCTTCAGTAAGGGGCACTCAGCTCTTATGTGACCCGGCTTCTTGCACTCGTAACACCCAATCCCCTCATTTTTTCTTTCCTTACCTTTGTCCTTGCGGTAGGAATTTGAGGGGCCTCTCCTTTGATGATAGGACTTCTTGTGGTTGATGAATTTCTTGAACTTGCGCACAAGAAGAGCCTCACCATCATCTTCCTCATTCTCTTCTTCGTCACTGCTGCTACTGCAAGACAAGTCCTTGTTAGATGAAGTAGACTTAAGAGCTATTACCTTTTTCTTGTGGGAGGACTCCTCTTCGCTGTGTTGCTTCATGGTTAGCTCGTGAGTCATTAGGGATCCAAGGAGCTCTTCAAGTGGAAGCTTGTTCAAGTCTTTAGCTTCTTGGATTGCCGTCACCTTGGCTTCCCATGACCTTGGTAGGCAGCGAAGTATTTTCCTGACAAGATCACTGTTAGTATAGCTCTTGCCAAGGCTTTTTAGGCCATTGACAATGTCAGTAAACCTAGTGAACATGCTAGTGATTGTCTCATTAGAATCTGTTACGGGGGAACTCAGCCACCATGCCCCACGTGACCGGCACGCGCGCCCAAGAAGACTACAGCTGCCCCTTGATCCAGTAACCCGACCCCGAGTCGGATATCTTCGGCTTCGCAGCCCGACCCCGAGTCGGCTGCCCCTTGATCCAGTAACCCGACCCCGAGTCGGATATCTTCGGCTTCGCAGCCCGACCCCGAGTCGGCTGCCCCTTGATCCAGTAACCCGACCCCGAGTCGGATATCTTCGGCTTCGCAGCCCGACCCCGAGTCGGCTGCCCCTTGATCCAGCAATCCGACCCCGAGTCGGCAATCTCTCGACAGCGACAGGCTGTTCCTCTGAAGCACGCCGCGACCCTCTGCTCCACTACTCCCTGCAACGGTCGTATCCGGCGCTACTCCACGATCTCCTGTAACAGCCGTACAAAGCGGAGCTCCACTACGCCCTGTCATGGCCGTACCCAGCGCTGCCCCACGACGCCCTGTAACGGCCATGTCAGTGGCAACTCCATCGTGCCACACGATGACCAACCCCCCAGAAGGACCCCCCAGCCTGGTATATATGCGGCTGGGGGGAGAAGGGGGGAGGTAAGCAAGAACTTCCAGAGCATTCTCCTACTTGCTACTATTATCTCTCCTTCTCCTCCAATCTCCTCTGACTTGATCGTCGGAGGGCCCCCACTACCCCAGTGGTGGTGCGAGGCTTGCTTGCAGGTTTCCCGGTGGAAGGTGGAGCGCAATCAACACCAACCAAGGCAATTCAAACGGAACCCCGTTCACACCGCTGTGCCAATCGTTCTCGGTTTGGACCACCAGCAACAGTTGGCGCTAGAGGAAGGGACTGATCTCAGAGCGATCGTAATGGCACGGCGAGGTGGTCGTGGAGCTTCCAATGCCTCCGGTCGCGGGGCCTCTCGCGCCTCCGGCCGGGAGGCCGCTGCGTCTCCAACACATTCTCAGCAACACTCCACCGTTCCACCCCCCATTCAGATGGTCGAAGCCGCTCAGTTCGACCAGTTAGCCCAGCAGGTTCGCACCCTCGCGGAGGCAGTGCAGAACATGCAGGGTGTGATGTCTCGGGCGCCGCAGCGGGCCCAGGAGCCGCTGCTCCCTGAGCGCTCACCTGTCCTCCTCAACCCGCGCTCCTTCCTCTCCCATGGGGAGGAGCGCCGGCGCGAGGAAGATTCTCGAGCACGGTCCATTCTGCCGGGACCTTCCCATCGGAGCTGCGCGGGGTACGAGAGGCGGGCCCGGGCGCGTTCCCAGACCCCCCAGTCCTCAAGGAACCCGCGCTCCAGTCGGTCCCCCTCTCGGTGCTCCTTGTCTCCCACCCATCGGTCGCGCTCCCTGGACCGGCGGGTGGACGATCTCCACCGACAACTTCAGGTCCTGAAGGGCCACTCCAAAGATCCCTTCGCCGACTTGGAGATCTCCTCCCAGCCGGCGCTTGCCTCGAGGATCCTGCAGACCCCGAATCCGCCGGGGTTTAAAATGCCGGCGATCGAGCCCTATGACGGGGCGGCGGACCTGCGGGATCACGTCGAGAGTTTCAGGACCCTTATGCTCCTCCACGGAGCATCAGATCCTCTCCTCTGCAAGGCCTTCCCGGCGACCCTCCGTGGCCCGGCAAGGGCGTGGTTCGCCGGTTTGGAGGCTAACTCAATCCAGTCCTTCGACCAGTTTACTCGCCTCTTCATCACCCATTTCGCCATCAGTAGCCGGTGGCGACTGGTCTCCGACTCCCTCTTTGATGTCCGGCAAAACAAGGGAGAAAGCTTGCGGGATTATCTTACCCGCTTCAACAAGGCTACGCTGGAAGTCCGGAACCTGAGCCAGGAGGTGGCTCTTTCAGCCCTGAAGCGTGGCTTCCGAAAGGGCAGACTCACCTTCTCCCGGGACAAACGCCTGCCGCGGAGCTTCCCGGAGCTGTTGTCCCGGGCGAACCAGTATGCGGACGCCGAGGAGGCGGCCGCCCACCGGAGCAAGGAGGCCGCCGAGATCCCTCCAAAGCTCGGAAAGAAAAGGCGAAAAGAGGCACGCCAGAGGAGGAGCCCGACGCCTCAACGTCGGCGCAGAAGTCTGTCGCCGGCGAGGAACCACGGCGCCCTACGCCCTCGTTCTCCGCCCCGACGTTTCAACCGGTACACTCCACTCCTGACTCCCCGGGCCCAGATCCTCATGGAAATCAAGGGGCGGGAAGACCTCCCGGTCCCGAGACAGATGAAGAAGATTCCTGGGAGGAGGCCCTCTCGGGCGTACTGTGAGTACCACCGGGACCACGGCCACGACACCGAAGACTGCTTCCAGCTTCGGGACGAGATCGAGGCTCTCATCCGCCGAGGGCGTCTCGGTCGATATGTGAACGACCGACGTCCCCCCGCAGACTCGCGTCCGGCCGACCCGGCCCCTCCGGAGCCTCGGGAGCAGAATCGACCCGTCGCGGGCGTGATCCATACTATCACTGGGGGCTGCCCCCGGCCCGAGAGGAACGCGGGGGGTTCGACTGAAGCATCAGGGGCAGCCGTCGCAAAGAGGCAGAGGGTCGGTAATGTAATCACTTTTTGTGATGAAGATGTAAAGGGGGTTCAGACCCCCCATGATGACGCCATGGTGATCTCCCTCACTATGGCAAACTATGATGTAAGGCGTGTTCTTGTGGATAGTGGAAGCTCAGCTGATATTTTGTTTTACGAGGCCTTCCAAAAGATGAGCTTGTCCAGACAATTGTTGCACAAAACATCCACCCCCCTCATAGGATTCACTGGTGACGCTATCTCGGCCGAAGGTGTCGTTGAGCTGCCTGTGACTGCGGGCGTTGCACCCACAGAAGCCACGGTGCTGCTCGGGTTCTTGGTCATCCGCGTCCCCTCGGCCTACAACGCTATCCTCGGACGACCCGGACTGAACGCCCTTCGCGCGGTGGTCTCTACGTACCACTTGCTCATGCGGTTCCCCACGGCGGCCGGGATTGGAGAGGTCCGAGGTGACCAACCGACCGCAAGGCAATGTTTCCTAGCAACTCTCAAAGGGAAGAAGCCCGTAGAAGCCTTAAGCGTCGAGTCCCTCGACGCCAGAGACGAGGTGGCCTTGCGGCACAGAGAGCCGGCCGAAGGTGTGATCGAAGTTCCCCTCGAGGAAGGTCGCCCGGACCGGACGGTCCGGGTCGGCACCAATCTCGACCCGGGAGCTCGGGCTCGGTTGGTGGAATTCCTCCAAGCCAACGCCGATGTATTTGCCTGGTCGGCGGCCGATGTACCTGGGATCGACCCGGAGGTCATTTCTCACGCCCTCAACGTCGACCCAACCCACCGACCAGTAAAGCAGAAGAAGAGACACTGTGCCCCGGATCGGATCCGAGTGGTCGACCAGGAGGTAGACAAGCTCTTGGAGGCAGGATTCATAAGGGAGGTCAGCTACCCCGAATGGCTGGCAAATGTCGTACTTGTCCGGAAGGCGAGCGGAAAGTGGAGGATGTGCGTCGACTACACCGACCTGAACAAGGCATGCCCCAAGGATAGCTTTCCGCTTCCGCGGATAGACCAACTGGTCGACGCGACTTCCGGATATCAGCTGCTGTCTTTCATGGATGCCTTCTCCGGCTACAACCAGATAATGATGGCTCCACAGGACGAGGAGAAAACTGCCTTTATAACAGACCGAGGGCTGTACTGTTACAAGGTAATGCCCTTCGGTCTGAAGAATGCTGGCGCCACTTACCAGCGCCTCGTCAACAAAATCTTCAAAGAGCAAATCGGCCGGAACATGGAGGTGTACGTGGATGATATGCTGGTGAAGAGCCGCCATGCAGACCAGCACATCGCGGATCTGGAGGAGACTTTCGCCACCCTGCGGAAGTTTCGCATGAAGCTGAACCCAGCGAAGTGCGCCTTCGGCGCTTCGGCCGGGAGGTTCCTCGGTTTCATTGTCAACCAGCGGGGGATCGAAGCCAACCCGGACAAAATCAAGGCCATCCAAGATATGTCCCCTCCGACCAAAGTGAAGGAGGTTCAGGAGCTCGCCGGGAGGGTCGCCGCGCTCGGACGATTTGTGGCAAAATCGGCCGAACGCTGCCAACCTTTCTTCAAGGTGTTGAAACGCCCGAAAGACTTCCTCTGGACGGCCGAATGTCAAGCAGCATTCGACCAGCTCAAGGAATACTTGGCGTCTCCTCCCCTGCTGTCCAAGCCGCAAGAAGGGGAGATGCTCTACCTCTATCTGGCGGTCTCCCCAACCGCAGTCAGTGCGGTACTGGTTCGGGAAGAGGCAAAGCTCCAGAAGCCTGTGTACTACATCAGCCGGGTCCTACGGGATGCCGAGACGCGGTATACGAAGGCTGAAAAGATCGCCTTCGCGCTGCTGACCACGACCAGGAGGCTTCGCCCCTATTTCCAGGCCCATTCTGTCACCCTCTTGACCGATCAACCGCTGCGGCAGATCCTCAGCAATCCTGAGAATGCGGGACGGCTGGTGAAGTGGGCAGTAGAACTTGGTGAGTTCGACATCCGCTACCAGCCCCGACCCGCCATCAAGGCCCAGGCGCTCGCGGACTTCCTCGCTGAGTGCACGGTGCAGGAGGCAGAACCTAGGTCGCCGAAAATACCCAGCCTCGACCTCCCGATTTGGACGCTTCACATCGATGGGTCGTCGAACCTCGAAGATGGAGGGGCCGGGCTGGTCCTCACCAGCCCTGATGGAGTGATAGCCGAGTATGCCTTGAGGTTCGGATTTCCAGTGACCAACAACGAGGCGGAGTACGAGGCCCTAGTCACGGGACTCAAACTCACCAAGGAGCTCGGCATCCGGCGCCTGAAGGTCTTCACCGACTCCCAGCTAGTGGTCGGGCAGGTCCGTGGGGAGTTCGAAGCCCGGAACCCGACCATGCAGAATTACGTCCGGAAGGTGCAAGCACTCATTCCCGACCTCGGCAGTGTCGACATCCAGCAGGTCCCAAGAAGTGAAAATGCCCGGGCCGACAGGTTGTCCCGCTTAGTGGGCGCAGACGCGCACAACTTATCGAGGGCGATCTACCTAGAGACCCTGGATGCCCCGAGCATCGGCGAGGCTGGAGCGGTGATGGCGATTGATCCGGAGCCGTCTTGGATGGACCCGCTTGTCGCCTACCTCGCCGAAGGGATCCTCCCTGAAGACGAAGATCAAGCTCGGCGACTTGTTATGAAGTCCGCCCACTACGTACTTTATGAAGGGAGGTTGTATCGGACCTCGTTCACCGCCCCCCTCTTAAAGTGCCTCCACCCCTCGGAAGCGGCCTACGTCCTCGGCGAAGTCCACGAAGGCGTTTGCGGATCACACTTGGAGGCTAGGTCCTTGGCGCACAAGATCAGGAGGCAAGGCTATTATTGGCCTACCTTGTTGGAGGACTCAAAGGATCATGTACGGAAATGCGACGCCTGCCAGCGCCACGCCAACGTCCAGAGAGTCCCTTCTGTCCCCTTGGCACCAATCACTGCACCCTGGCCCTTCGCCCAGTGGGGAATGGATATCCTCGGACCATTCCCCGTCGCTTCAGCTCAGCGGAAATTTTTGATTGTTGCAATCGACTACTTCACCAAGTGGGTGGAGGCAGAGCCGCTGGCCACTATCACGGAGGCGCAAGTCCGGAAGTTCGTGAAGAAGAACATCATTGTCCGATTTGGGGTACCTCGGGTCCTCATCTCGGATAATGGCCGACAGTTCGACAACAAGCATTTCCGTGACTTCTGCGAGAGTTCTGGACGAGATTCTTGCTGTCCCAGTGGCCATGAAAGAGCACAATCCTTCAGTATTCTACTGGAAAAGATGAAGTCCATGCGCTTAATGGTTACAACATTGGCTGGCAAATTGGGGAATACGAGTTCGGGATCGAGCATCGGTTCACATCTGTGTCGCATCCCCAAACCAACGGCGAGGCCGAGGTCACAAATCGGACAATCCTCCAAGGAATCAAAGCGCGAATCGGTCGGACGGGGCAAGCTTGGGTCGAAGAACTCGAGAATGTCCTTTGGGCGTATCGGACCACGCATCGGACCCCTACCGGAGAGACGCCTTTCGGCCTAACCTATGGCACGGAAGCCGTTGTCCCCGTGGAGCTCAGACTCCCCTCACCTCGGGTGGCCGCGCACCGACCCGAGGCCAATTCGGAGCAACTCTGAGGGAACCTGGATCTCTTGGAGGAAGCGAGGGAAATGGCGCAGGTTCGGATGGCGATGTATCAGCGGAGGGTGGCCCGATATTACAACTCCAAGGTCCGACCGAATCTTTTCAGAATCGGAGATCTGGTGCTAAGGCGAGCTAAAGCATCTCAACCTGCGGAAGGTGGGAAACTAGCGCCAAATTGGGAAGGCCCGTATAGGGTTCGCTGGGTAAACCGACCTGGCTCCTACCAGTTGGAGGCCCTAGATGGTCGAGAAATTCTAAGGAGCTGGAATTCCGCTAACCTGCGGATGTATTACCAGTAGAACGACAATGCCAGAAAGACAGTTCAAAAATGTATAACACTTTTCATTTCAATAATTTCTGGTTACAACGGCGTGCTCGTGTGATTACAAGAAATTCCCAGAGGGGAATTAGGGTGTAAAGAAAGTAAAGAAGAGGTGGAGACTCCGAGGAGCTGAAGATCTGGGATCCCGAAACCTCCATCTGAAGCGGTTGCAATCCCGCCGGAAGTGGGTGCTTCCAACCGGAGGCGCCATCGGCGTCTCACGAAAGAGACGAAGAGCCGGCGCGGATGAAGAAGAAGTGGACGAAGGAGAAGTCCACACTGCCTCCAACCGGAGGCGCCATCCACGCCCCATGAAAAGGACGAGGAGCCGCCGCAGACGAAGCTCCCGCTGCCTCCAGGGGAACGCCACCTCCAAGGGATATTCCGGTCCTCCCCAGTGCTAGGGGAGAGAAGGAATACAAGGGAGAAGAGCATATGGAGGCGCGGTCCCGGATCAGGCGCCTGGTGCGGAGCTCAATCGGGAGGCCGAACTTCAAGGAGGGGAGACGTGATCCCGGATGAAACGCCTAGAGCGGAGTTCCGCCAGGGAGAACCTCCTTGTTGATCCCAGATGAAACGGCTAGTTGGCGGAAGTCGCGAAGGGCGCGCCTCCCGTTCCTTCGGTGGGGGTCTCTCAACCATGCACCGGAGAGGAGGCCCACGATCCATGGCAACCTGAACAGCTCCGGCTTGGCAGGCTCCATCGCACCTGCACCTATATTTATAGCCAAACTGCGGCCCCCCGGTCGTTCCGATGCGGGTGGCTCCAATAAATGCGGGCGCATTGAATCCGGAGCAGATCCGGCTCTCGAGGCGTATCTTCCCGTGATTTCCTAAGCGTCATTCTCCTTAATCGTATTCTTTGTGCAGGACACTCCGGGTGGCCTGTACCCCTAGGTCCACGTATCTCCGCTCGCGCCCAGGCCGCATCCGCCTCGAAGAACGCGCGTATCGCGGCCGCTTAACTGACACTCCTCGCAAGCAGCAGCTGGAGATCCGATTTCTCAGGTAACCCCTTAATTAGCATTTAATGCCCATCTGGTGTTCCCCAGGCGACGCTTGGAGAGGAGGAGAAACACGATCGCAGCTGGCCACGGAGAAATCCCGTCGGGCGGCAAGCGACAGGCGCACGACCAACGAGCGAAATTTTCCGAGGCTCGGCCCTCGGATGCCAGGCTAACCCGATGATCATCCCGGGAGCAGACTAGCCTGAAGCCCCGACCGGTCGCCTCGGCTTGCGCCAGCCTTGGCCGACCAACGAGCGGAATTTCCTGAGGCTCGGCCCTCGGATGCCAAGCTAACCCGATGATCATTCCGGGAGCAGACTAGCCTGAAGCCCCGACCGGTCGCCTCGGCTTGCGCCAGCCTTGGCCGACCAACAAGCGGAATCTCCCGAGGCTCGGCCCTCGGATGCCAGGCTAACCCGATGATCATCCCGGGAGCAGACTAGCCTGAAGCCCCGACCGGTCGCCTCGGCTTGCGCCAGCCTTGGCCGACCAACGAGCGGAATCTCCCGAGGCTCGGCCCTCGGATGCCAGGCTAACCCGATGATCATCCCGGGAGCAGACTAGCCTGAAGCCCCGACCGGTCGCCTCGGCTTGCGCCAGCCTTGGCCGACCAACGAGCGGAATTTCCTGAGGCCTAACCCTCGGATGCCTGGCTTAGTGCCGGAAGAATTTTCTGAGGCCTAACCCTCGGATGCCTGGCTTAGCGCCGGAAGAATTTCTTGAGGCCTAACCCTCGGATGCATGGCTTAATGCCGGAAGAATTTTCTGAGGCCTAACCCTCGGATGCCTGGCTTAGTGCCGGAAGAATTTCCTGGTGCCTAACCCTCAGATACCTGGCCTAGCGCCAGAAGAATTTCAAGAGTCGGGAATCAGCGAGACGCTACCAAGAGTTAGAAAGAAGAAGGATGAAAGTAAAATGAAGAAACTCTATTTGCATTAACTTTCATTGTTTCAGGGCCGAGACCCATACAACTTGGCAAAACGCCAACACACAAAGAAAAGTACAGAGGGTCAGCTTGGAGGAACCCCCGGGTCAGGAACGCCCGGCACGTCTGCAAGGGGTAGGGAGACGGCTGGAGAATCAACAGGCAATGGCGCCGGAGGGGAGTCGAGAAGGGAGATCCCACTCAGGTCAATTTCGGGGTACTTAGCCGACACCCTTGCCAGGCCTTCCTCGAAGCCTAAGACAAAGGAGTCGGACCCCGCGTCCGACATGTCACGGACGAACTCGTCAGACTGACGATAGGCCTGTACCGCCCCCGACATGTCACGGGTGAACTCGGCGGACTGACGATAAGCCTGTACCGCCTGACGCCCGATCTCCGTACTCTTCTCGGCCAGCGCCGCCTCTGCTCACTCCATAATCTGAGCTTTTGCCTCCAAGACCTTCGCCACAATCCGGTCATCCGCCTCGGAGGAGACCCTCAGCAGATCAGCTTGGGCCTCCTTGTGCTTCGCCTCGGCAGCGATGCGAGCAGCCTCAGCCTCCTCCAGGCGCGAATGAAGCTCCAGGTCGCTCGCGCGGGACTTCTCCAAGGCCGACTCCAATTCGCCCAGCTTGGCTTCAAGAGACCGGGTCCGGTTGCGGGCGTTGTCGGCTGACCGCTGGGCCTTCTCCCACCTCTCCCGGTAGTCGGCAGCCTTCCGGGACTGCTTCTCGGCCCGCTCCTCCGCCTTCTTGATCTCGCCCTCGAGACCCGAGGCAACCTTGAGTTGCTCCCGAGCCTCCAACAGTTGCTTCTCGAGGGTGGCGAAGCCGAGTGCCCGCTCTTCGGCCACCTGGAGCCTTGTCTCGAGGTTCCTGGTCGTCCTCCCCGCCGCAGCCTGACCTCCCTCCTCTACTGCCTTCAGTTGGCTCTCGGCCCTCGCCAGAAGCCTCGCCTGTTCCTCGTAGCACTCCTCCAGGCGGATCATGTACTGGGCGAGCTAAGAGATAGGAAAAACGAGGGCGTCAGGCGGGGATCAACAGAGCCTATAAATGATGAAAGCGACCGAAAGAACACTCACCGACATGAGACAGACGCAGCTGGCAGCCCCAACGTCAGGGACCCTCATCTCCTGGACCTGCCTGCGGTCCTTCTCCAGCAGTACCGTCTCGATGAGGTTTCGGGCGCCGGCGAAAGTGAAGGCCGACCCCGACTTCTCCCCGGAGTCGGACGGTGGTTCTGCAGCCTTACCCTTATCCATCGCTTGGGGAAGAGTCATGCTGACCATGCTCGGGGCGGGGACCGCCCCTGGAATTGACAGGGTCCCGCTCGGCCGGGGCCTCGGCGCATCCCTCCCCGTATCATCCGGAGCCGACCGAGTCGAAGGCTGGGCTGGGGACCGATCACGTCCGACCCGTCCATCTCGGGCGCGCCCGGGTGATGCCTCCGGAGAAACGGTAGTATCGGCATCGGAGGGCTGATACAGCGTCAACTCCCGGTCCGCGCCCGCGGCGTCCCCCTGATCGGTGGGTCCGGACCCGTCTGTCGGCGTCGGAGTCGCCTGCCGGCGGGACTTCTTCGCCGGTGGGGCCCCGCTCGGAGGAGCTCGTTTCTTCCTCCGGACTGCTTCCAGTAGGGACGTCCTACCAACAGCCGTTGCCTTGTCCGACCGCATGACGTCGTCGATCTCTGCAAAAAGGACGAGGTGGTCGGAGGTTGAGAAACTGAAGGAAAGAACGAAACGAAAGAGGAGAAAAAAGCTAAAAAAGAAATGGTGGCGGGCTCACGGTCAGTGGGGACCGAGCTCAGACCGACGTTCACCAAGGTATCCTCGGAAATAAGGCGAGCCACCGGGGGGAGCCGACCCTCGGCAACCAACTCCTTCAAGACGGCGACGCCGTCGGATTCCTCCCTCGACAACCTCGATAGGCCAATCGGGGACTTCATCGGCGTCTCCCAGGTTGCCCTGATTCCCCAAGAGGGATCTGCGTCAACGAAAAAGAAGTGCCCCTTCCAGCCGTGAATGGAGGTAGGAGCCTCCTTGACAAGGCCGCACCCTCGCCGCGCCGCAAAGCACCACCACCCTTTATCCTGGGGGTGGCCGCTCAGGCCGTAGCATTCCCAAAAGACATTCAGGGTGGCGGGAACCTCGTGCATGCGGCAGAGAACCTGAAAGGCCGTCAGGGCGCCCCATGAGTTCGGCACCAGTTGCGTCGGCGCCACTCTTAAACCCCGAAGCACCTGAACGACTAAGTCTGAGGGGGGAAAGCGGAACCCGGCCTGAAGAATGCCCTCATTGATGGCAACCTTCCCTGGAGGAGGATGGGACATCCTCTCCTCAGGCCCCGGGAGTGTAACATTGCAGGCCTCGGGAAGGTGGTATCGAGCCACGAACCTATCTAGGTCTTCGGCGACCAACTCCGACTTAATGCGGTCTGCTCTCACTTCGCCCATCCCTAATGGCCAGTGAATCTATGGTCAGGACAGGGTCAAGAAGGGGGAAAGGACCGGAACGACTGGAGTACACTAATACAAAAGGAGAGTATGGAGAGCCCTAAATTAAAGAACGAGGCAACTCACCGGAAGAGAAGGAAGAACGGCTCCGAGAGCATCGAAGGAGGAGCAAGCGAACAGTCCGACGGCGATGACGGCAGCGCAAAGGAGAAACTCGAAGATGTCTGTAAAGAGAAAGGCGGACGGAGGAGGACCCCCGGTTAAATAGGCGGAAAGGTGGGTGACGCCTCGGTGACGCCAGAGGACGCCTGGCTGCCGAAGGGTCGCTCGAGCCCCAAAGGCGAATCGACGCCATTAAGGAAGGATGTCCGCCGAAATCCTCAGACTGCCAGGTCAGCAACAACCGCCATACGCCATAAAGAAGGCGGGGAGCTCGAAGCGCGCGCGCCTCTCCGAGGGATGGCGGCAATCTCGAAGCATCACTTCCTTCACCCGTTCCCCTTCTGGTTCCAGGCTCGGAAGTGGGGGGCTACTGTTACGGGGGAACTCAGCCACCATGCCCCACGTGACCGGCACGCGCGCCCAAGAAGACTACAGCTGCCCCTTGATCTAGTAACCCGACCCCGAGTCGGATATCTTCGGCTTCGCAGCCCGACCCCGAGTCGGCTGCCCCTTGATCCAGTAACCCGACCCCGAGTCGGATATCTTCAGCTTCGCAGCCCGACCCCGAGTCGGCTGCCCCTTGATCCAGTAACCCGACCCCGAGTCGGATATCTTCGGCTTCGCAGCCCGACCCCGAGTCGGCTGCCCCTTGATCCAGCAATCCGACCCCGAGTCGGCAATCTCTCGACAGC
This sequence comes from Phoenix dactylifera, assembly GCF_051530095.1. NCBI lineage: Eukaryota > Viridiplantae > Streptophyta > Magnoliopsida > Arecales > Arecaceae > Phoenix > Phoenix dactylifera. The sequence goes on along the minus strand of NC_143205.1, from coordinate 2,332,743 downwards.
GACAGGCTGTTCCTCTGAAGCACGCCGCGACCCTCTGCTCCACTACTCCCTGCAACGGTCGTATCCGGCGCTGCTCCACGATCTCCTGTAACAGCCGTACAAAGCGGAGCTCCACTACGCCCTGTCATGGCCGTACCCAGCGCTGCCCCACGACGCCCTGTAACGGCCATGTCAGTGGCAACTCCATCGTGCCACACGATGACCAACTCCCCAGAAGGACCCCCCAGCCTGGTATATATGCGGCTGGGGGGAGAAGGGGGGAGGTAAGCAAGAACTTCCAGAGCATTCTCCTACTTGCTACTATTATCTCTCCTTCTCCTCCAATCTCCTCTGACTTGATCGTCGGAGGGCCCCCACTACCCCAGTGGTGGTGCGAGGCTTGCTTGCAGGTTTCCCGGTGGAAGGTGGAGCGCAATCAACACCAACCAAGGCAATTCAAACGGAACCCCGTTCACACCGCTGTGCCAATCGTTCTCGGTTTGGACCACCAGCAACAGAATCCATTTTAAATAGTTCATACTTATGAACCAATATATTAATTTTGGATTCTTTAACTTAATTCGTGCCCTCATGGGTCACTTCAAGTCTATCCCAAATCTCTTTTGCAGAGTTGCAAGTAGAGACCCTATTGAATTCATTTCTATCCAAGGCACAATAAAACACATTCATAGCTTTAGAGTTTAGTTGTGCCTTCCTCATGTCATGTTCATCCCAATCCTTTTCTAGTTTGGGTACCTTGATACCCTCTACATATATGGATGGGATGTATGGGCCATTTACTACAATGGTCCACATCTCATAGTCTTGGGCTTGAATGAATATTCTCATCCTAGCCTTCCAGTATGAGTAGTCGGATCCATTAAAGAAAGGGGGTCTTTGGGTGGACTGACCCTCAATGTGGGAAGATCCAAATGGGGTTGTCATTTTGATCTTTTAACTCTTGGGTGGAAGAGTTTAGGCTCTGATACCACTTGTTGCCCAGATAGACAACCCAAGAGGGGGGGGGTGAATTGGGTTTTAAAATAATTTGAATAATTAATACGATGTGGTTGACTAATTAAAAACTATTGCAAGTTATTTAATTAATGCTAAGTGCTGTGAGTGATGTGAGGGGAAGAAGAAGAGAGACAATTCAACACAAACACAAGGTTTTATAGTGGTTCGGAGCTAACCCTTGCTCCTACGTCCACTCCCCAAGTCTCACTTGGGAATTCACTATAACCCCCTTGGATTACAGCTGGTTGTTTTCCAAGCTCACAACCAAACTTGTTGTTTTACGAGCTCACAACGAACTCGGTCGGTTTTCCCAGGCTCACCGACTAGAACCGCCCCGATTGTTTTCTCGGGATCACAATCAAACCCTTACACACGTTGGTTTTAACTCGGCTCACCAACCAACCTCAATCCCCTTGATTCAATCCCCGATTGAACTAAGTAAATACAAGTTGTAGAAAGAAAACGGAAAATGAGCTTCTCAAAAAGTAGATGAAAACAATATGAACAATAAATGAAGTTAAGAAGCCTCAAACGCTTTTAGATTGGAGATGAGGAATGGCTTCTTAAACTTCTGGTCTCCTCTTGAAAGAGTAGTCGACTTGAATGCAGGAGGAGGCTTTAATTGCTGGGAAGATGTAGTTGGAAGCAGTAAATACAGATCTTCCTCTTTTTCGTTGAAGAGCACGTTGCAGAGCTTGAATGCTTGATTAGTTGGAGTGGAATGGTTGTTCTCTGCCTTGCTACAGTCCTCTGTGGCTATTTAAGCCAACCCCCACGGAAACTAGCCGTTAGAGTGCTTTTTCTGCCCGTTCTGAACACTCTGCGCAGCCTGACAATATGACCGTTGGTGGGTTGGAGTCGACTCGCGCGATCAGGAGTCGACTCGGCTGTAGCGGGAGTCGACTCAAGCTTTTCCGGAGTCGACTCGGCAACTGTTCCAAATTTGAATTAAAGTTGCCTTCACGACTGGGAGTCGACTCGTCTTGACCTGGAGTCGACTCGTCAACTTCTGGAGCTGACTTGGCAATTTTGGAGTCGGCTCATCCACTGAAGTCCGTGGATCCAATTTTGAATTTTGTCCACTCGAGTCGACTCGACTGTCCTGGGAGTCGACTCGAATCTCAGAGCCCGAACTCCCGATCCTCTGTCTTTTGGCTCGTCCAGTCTTGGAGTCGACTCGAACTTTCTTGGAGTCGACTCGGCTCTCAGTTTCCGAAAGATGGTCTTCTGCCTTTTGACGTGAAGCTGTCTTGGAGTCGACTCGAGCTGTCTGGGAGTCGACTCGAATCTCAGAGGCAGTAACTTGGTTTTCTGTCTGTCTTGGGGTCGCGGTGTCTTGGAGTCGACTCGCGTATTGCGGGAGTCGACTCGAATCTCAGAGTCTATAAAATGCTCTCTGACTTTTTCTTTGTGTACCGCTGAGAGTCGACTCTTGCTTTCTCTGGAGTCGACTTGCCACCTATCGGAGTCGACTCGCGTTCCACTGGAGTCGACTCGAATCTCAGACCCGAAAACTGTTCTCTGACTTTTCTGCCTGTGACTGCTTGGAGTCGACTCTTACTTCCTTGGAGTCGACTCGGTGAACATCGGAGTCGACTCGCGCACTTCGGGAGTCGACTCGCTGACAGGTTCTGAGTTGAAGCTTTCTGTCCTTCTGTCTGTTCTCAGTCGGAGTCGACTCGTACTTATCTGGAGTCGACTCGAGCTCGTGCCAGTGAACTTGATACGCTTGGAGTCGACTCGTGATACTCGGGAGTCGACTCGAGTCTCAGACATTGGTTCAAACAGACTCCTTAACTTATCCAAAAATTATGAACCAAGTCTTGGGACACTTAGACAGGATTTTCACTGAAACACTCAATTAAATTCATTAGTAATCAAAAGATATACTCAAATGCTTTGAGCTCATCAAAATCAAATGGGGTTTTAATCAATCACTCCACAGTTGGACATATTGCTTCTCAATGTCCAAACAAAAGAGCCATGATACTGCTGGATAATGGAGACATAGAGAGTGTGGGCTCAAGTGATGATGACATGCCACCATTGGAGGATTGTAGTGATGTTGAAGTTGCTGAACCTGTTGTTGGAGATGTGCTTGTTACTAGGCGTGCTCTCAACATGCAACCTAAGGCGGGTGGTAATGAGGAGCAACGTGAGCATATAAACGACAAGGTATGCAGCTTAATCATTGATAGTGGGAGTTGCACTAACGTTGCTAGCACCTTGTTGGTTGAAAAATTGAGTTTGCCCACATTAAAGCACCCTAATCCATATAGACTTCAGTGGCTGAATGATTGTGGAGACATAAGGGTGACTAAGCAAGTGATGATTTCATTTTCCATCGGTAAATACAAGGATGAAGTTCTTTGTGATGTGGCACCTATGCATGCTGGACATCTACTTCTTGGGCGTCCGTGGCAATTTGATAGAAGGGTTATTCACGATGGGTACAAAAATAGATACACTCTTGTTATGAACAATCACACTATTGTTTTAACACCTCTCCAACCAACCGAGGCCTATGCTGATCAAATCAGAATTACAAGAGAGTGTAAGTTGAGAGAGGAACAATTGAGCATTCAAGAAAAAAAGAGGAAAGATAAGAAAAATGAGAGTCAGCAGACGAAAGAAAAGAATAAATCAGAATCCAAAGAAGAGAAAAAAAAGAGAGTGAGTGCATTTGCAAGCAAAAGAGAGGTTGAGAGTGCCTTGTTAGCAAAAGAGCAGCTACTTGTGCTCATACAAAAGGATGTTTATTTCACTAACGAACTCAATTCTTCTTTGCCTAGTATGGTTGCTTCTTTGTTACAGGAATTTGGTGATATTTTTCCAGAAGAAATTCCCCATGGATTACCTCCTACAAGAGGTATTGAGCATCAGATTGACTTAATTCCAGGTTCTTCAATCCCAAATAGACCAGCCTACAGAACAAGTCCAGAGGAAGCAAAAGAAATTCAAAGGCAAGTAGATGAGTTGCTGCAAAAAGGATTTGTGAGGGAGAGTCTTAGCCCGTGTTCTGCTCCTGTGATCTTGGTTCCGAAGAAAGATGGGACGTGGCGCATGTGTACGGACTGCCGAGCCATAAATAAAATCACTGTAAAGTATCGATATCCTATCCCTAGATTGGATGATATGCTTGATGAATTGCATGGTTCGTGTGTATTTTCTAAAATAGATTTGAAGAGTGGATACTATCAAATTCGCATGAAAGAAGGTGATGAATGGAAAACAGCTTTTAAAACAAAATATGGTTTATATAAGTGGATGGTGATGCCATTTGGCTTATCTAATGCACCCAGCACCTTCATGAGGTTAATGAACCATGTTTTGCGTTCTTTCATTGGGAAATTTGTTGTAGTGTATTTTGATGATATTTTGATTTATAGCAAAACCTTAGATGAACATGTTAATCATTTGCATGTTGTTCTTAATGTTTTGAGAGAAAACAAATTATATGCTAATCTTAAAAAGTGTTCATTTTGCCATGAATCTGTTGTGTTTTTGGGTTTTGTTGTAAGCTCGAAAGGAATAAGTGTGGATGAGGAGAAGGTAAGGGCAATTAGAGAATGGCCTACACCTAAGAATGCAAATGAGGTAAGAAGTTTTCATAGTTTAGCAAGTTTTTATAGAAGGTTTGTAAAGAACTTTAGTTCTATTGCTGCACTTTTGAATGAACTTGTTAAAAAGAATGTTGTGTTTAAGTGGAATGAAGTGCATGAGGAAGCTTTTAATTCATTAAAAGAAAAATTGACCAATGCACCTTTGCTTTGTTTGAAATTGAATGTGATGCATCTGGTGTTGGCATAGGGGCCGTACTAATGCAGGACTCTAAACCAATTGCTTACTTTAGTGAAAAGCTTAATGGGGCATCATTGAATTATTCACGTATGACAAAGAGTTGTACGCTTTGGTGAGAGCTTTGCAAACTTGGCAACACTACTTGTGGTCAAGGGAATTCATAATTCATTCTGACCATCAAAGCTTGAAGTTTCTAAGATCTCAAGGTAAGCTTCAAAAAAGACATGCCAAGTGGTTGGAATTCATTGAGATGTTTCCTTATGTAATCAAGTACAAGAATGGTAAGGAAAACAAAGTGGCTGACGCATTGTCCAGAAGGTATGCATTGCTTACTTCTTTGCAAACTAAATTACTTGGTTTTGAGTTTATAAAGGACTTATATGCTAATGATTCTGACTTTGGCCAAGTATGGGATTCTTGTTCTAAACATGCTTTTGGGGACTATTATAGGCATGATGGTTTCTTGTTTAAGAAAAATAAGTTGTGTGTGCCTGTTTGTTCCTTGCGTGAAATGCTAGTTAGAGAAAGTCATGGTGGTGGATTGATGGGACATTTTGGGATAAAAAGGACCTTAGAAATATTGCATGAGCATTTTTATTGGTCTAACATGAAGCATGATGTGCAATCGGTCTGTGACAAGTGCATAGCATGTAAACAAGCTAAATCTAAAGTCATGCCCCATGGCTTCTATACACCTTTGCCTGTGTCTAATCAACCCTGGACTGATATTTCAATGGATTTCGTGTTAGGATTACCTCGATCTCAAGGTGGCAAAGATAGTATATTTGTCGTTGTTGATAGGTTTAGTAAAATGGCACATTTCATTGCATGCTCTAAAACCAATGATGCAACACATATTGCTGATCTGTTCTTTAAAGAGATAATGCGCTTGCATGGATTGCCTAGAACAATAGTAAGTGATAGGGATGTAAAGTTCCTAAGTCATTTTTGGAAAACTTTGTGGAATAAACTAGGAACAAAACTCTTATTTTCTACTGTTGCACATCCTCAAACGGATGGACAAACTGAAGTAGTAAATAGAACACTTACTACCTTGTTGCGTGCTATCATTAAAAAGAATTTGAAAAATTGGAAGAAATGCTTGCCACATGTTGAGTTTGCTTATAATAGAACTGTTCATTCTACTACTTCTTATTCTCCTTTTGAAGTTGTGTATGGCTTTAATCCTTTGACTCCTTTAGACATCTTACCTTTGCCTACTAATGAGTGTACCAATTTGGATGGTAAGAAAAAGGCGGATACTATTAGGGAATTGCATGCAAAAGTTCGAGCCAACATTGAGAGGAAGAATGAGCAATATGCAAAGCAAGCAAATAAGGGGCGTATTAAAGTTATTTTTGAACCAGGAGATTGGGTTTGGGTTCATATGAGGAAGGAGAGGTTTCCCACTCAAAGAAAATCTAAGCTGCAAACAAGAGGAGATGGACCCTTCCAAGTTCTAGAGAAGATCAATGACAATGCCTACAAGTTGGACTTGCCAAGTGAATATGGTAATGTAAGTGCTACCTTTAATGTGGCTGATCTATCTTTGTTTGATGTAGGTGATGAATCTGATTCGAGGACGAATCCTTTTGAAGAGGGAGGGAATGATAGAGACGCAACCAATGATAGAGACGCAACCAGCCCATCTAAAGATCCTTTGCATGGAATTGAAGGTCCTAAGACTAGGGCCAAGACTAAGAGGATGAAACAAGCTTTGGAAAGCCTGATCATAAAAATCAAAGGAAAAGAAGACCAACGTAAGATAGAAGCTGCACCTAATTGGGTCACTTTCATACAATTGGGTGAAGATGCTTTGAGTCCAATCTGAAGACAACACTTTGGAAAGTCCAAATCACATGACAAGAAGCATTCATGGGAAGGCCAACTTTCCTATTATATTTGGATTTTCGTGCATACTTTTGGGGTGATATTTCAGATGATGTTTTGTATTCCCCAAGTCACATTCAGACTTTCTTGTAGTTCCCAAAGTCACTATAATTACTTTGGAATCTTTTTCCTAAGTTCTGGTTACTTTTCTAGGAGTAGGTGTAACATGCATCTTTTCCAAGCCTTGGTAAATGCAGCCTTGGAAAATGCATGACAAGTAGTGCTATGTAATTTCCTAGGAGTTGCTTCTCTTTGAAGCCATTTCAGCCTTAAAATAGCACCTGATTGTACTTGAGAGGGGGAGAACGCATGAATGAAATTTGAGGGTTTCTCTTATGTGAGAGCTTCACCTTTGTTCTTGGATTAGAACTTGATAGTGTTGGTTCTACCGGCAGGTCGCGGTTAGGGTCATGCTTCTTTTGATAACTTTGGTTCTACCGGCAGGTCGCGGTTAGGGTCAAGTTCCTCATTCTCTACCTATTTCCAGGACGGTCCGAAGTGTGCTCTTATCAAGAGCTTTTTCGGGCACTCCATAGAAACGCCACAGATAATGTGCACCCTTTACTGGAGCCTGACAAACAGATATCAATAGTTTAAATTTTTCACAAAATCATTAGTTTCAAAAAAAATTTTAAACATTGATCATTCTTTTTCCCCTACAAATTTTTCTTAATTTTTCACGAAATCATTAGTTTTATTTTCCCTCTTATCATGGCCACAGAATGATCTAGCATGAGAATTTTAGTATGTGAAAATTTATTGCAGGTATTGCTGCTGCAATAAGTTTGTTGCAGCACTGTGTGATCTGCTTGAAGGGAATGCATCTATAACAGGCAAGGAACAACACATTTGCTACTTAAAGTTCACTACCATCCTGATTGTTTCTAATTGCTTACATTTAATGCTGACATTCATGATTCAGCAATTGAGAAGATTTCTTTGCCCTTCTAGAAAGGTATGAAAAAGGATTTTTTGCATGAATATCCTCCAAAATATCGGATTTTACATGAATACCCTCCCAAAATTAATATTTATAAGTATACCCTCGTAAAACACTTATTTTTTATTCTTGTTTTTGCATATGTATCCATACCATCTAACGTCATTAAAAAATTAACGGTTTCAAATTAAAATGACTATAATATCCTTAATGAATAGACGTGCAAATAGAAACATGGATATACAAGCAAATGGCAACTTTATAAGGATATTCATGTAATTTTGCATATTTAGAAGGATATATATGCAAAAAAGAATCCCAATAGATGGAAAGAATTTAGATATATTAATTAATGTGATAGCCTTCATAATTCTGTATTTATTAGTTAATATCATAGTTTTTAAATTTTGTATTTATTAATTATTGTTATAGCCGTTAGGAAAATGAACACCACGGACGAGCCTTGATATGTGGAAATGTGAACTCCATGTAATTTGGATTTATGAGAGGGTGACATGTGTCTTATTAATTAGATCATTATTATCTTAATGTTCTATTCCACTTCACGTGAATCTAGTCCTTGGTCATTTAGTCCTTGGTCTGAACGTGACAAAGACTATTTGCCATTCTCTTGGCTTCCAGATAAAAGACAACGCTTCCCAACTGTGGACTTGTGTTGAAGAACAGGGCATAGGTTATAATAAAATAGCTAAGAACATATTTTCCATGCATACACTAGGTATCTAGCATCACAAAAAGTAGAACTAGAAGGCAGTAAAATGGAAAGTATCGACAATCGTAGTTAGTGATTGGCAATCAGTAGATGGCAAACACACTCTAAATCACAAGATTTAACATGACAAGGTGAAAGAGATGCTCTCTTACTATAATGAAGCCGCTGCTTGAGCTCACATCCTTGAGCCTGTTTATCAAGGCATCCTGGGATTTCTTCTTTGGGTTCTGCTTCGAACCCTTGTACCAAATGTTCATGAGAACAACCTATCTGATAAATCTCTGAACTTCTCAGATATTGTGGCTAACTTCTTGCAGTCCAGCTTATTGTAACTCTTCTCCCGGATCACTGGGTTCAGGAAATCCTCTGGGTGGTTGCTCATGAGCAAATTAACCAGTTGCCTTGCTTCCAGTAAAGGCATTTTCAGTTCGCTTGCACCCGAGTCCTCAGTATCTCCAAACAAATGGGATTGGTTATCGGCAAATGATTCAAAAAGCCTCAAGTCAGCATCTATTCCTGTCACAGCATTTGCATTAAACCTCTTGACCGAATCACCAAGGAAAAGCCCCACGTATCTTTTCAGATACGTGGGCGAGGACCCCATGAAGCACCCGCCGGAGGACTTGGATGGGCAGTATCTGCTGTGCAGTGGAGACCAAGGTCTCAAGGCATATAATTACCTCATTCGCATACTCATTCCCATTTGGAGGCGGGTCGTCAGTCATCCAGCTCACAGTGTCGGTCAAGATCATAAAATCATCAAGCTTGGCCTCAAGCAAGCGCAGCCAAAGCTCCTCGGCCGCATCCCGAGACTTTTTCAATGGGAACTCCCTCCTGCCCCTCTCAGCAATGCATGCGGAGGGGGATGCCAAAGAGCTGTGCAGTATGGCGGAAGAAGAAGTCACAGGCCCGCTCCATCACAGGCATTTTTGGCAGCTACTTGCATGGCCTGGGACACACCGAGGCCTCCAGACTCAACAAGGCGCAGGATGGCACCATCGACGACCTCCCCAAGGAGGCGGTCGAGATACTTCTTGACGATGGGGTAGAAATCAAGCTGGCCACCGTGTGACATGAAGCTGACCGAGTCCTCAATGAACGGCCGGACGATTCGACAGAGGTCAGGGACAGTGGATCGCCAATGGGATCGCCCTCGCAAACGCCCGCGGGACCGCGATCGCGATCCCGAAGCAGGAGAAGAAAAGGACAATTACGTAATTTCAAAAATTAATTTTACTTTTAATTAATATAAATATGTTCTTTTTAACGGTATTAGAACAACATATTAGGACATTTATATAATAACAGTGTTTTATAAGGATATAGATATATATATAAATTTTAAGAGAATATTTACGCAAATTTGAATATTTAGATAGGTACCCATACAAAAAAACCTATAAAAAATAGTACTAATATTCAAGCTTGTTACTCTCATAGCCTGCCGATTAATCAGGTATAACTTTTGCAGCTGATAAAAGTGAAATATCTAATTTATTTCCTCCTAGAATTGGGAGCTTGGAGGATGTTCTTATTGCAGCAACAAATTAATCAAAAGGTCCGCTGATGTTTGTATTTTATTCAGCAACAAAGGTTTTCATTAACTCGCATCTTGGTCATGAAGCAAAGATTACTCAAGCCATTGTGTTTAGCATCTGCATCTTCTCTTCTTATCCTTAGGTCATGATATTGTGTAATTTTGTAATCTCTCTTCCAGTAAATAGAGGAATCCTAATGGCATGGCCATATTTATCCAGAAAGACATGAGCTTTTCCAGCATTACTGTAACTCAAAAGCTTCAGCATTTTCTGTTTCCCTTGCAGGAAGTAAATAATTTTGTCCACGTTTTTTGCATCACCAGCTCTATTAGTTATCTAAGTTAATTGATTTTGTTCTTCCTTATACTAGGCGCTATATGAAGCATAATTTTCTTTCCTTTTATCCTTCATGTGTAACTTCTCCCTTCTTTTCCCATCCAAATATGAGTATTAGTGTTTCAAATTATAGTTTCATTGACGTCACCTATTCAGGCAGATTTTATCAAACAAGAGATATGTTAATTGATTATTATTCTCAGATAACTTATTTACTGTTAATTTTAACTTCTTGCATTAATTATCAAACCTTTTTTTATCACATATGTCTGCAATGCACTAAGTTTATCGAATGCATCTTCTTTTTCAGATACTATCGATCAAATTTAGGTATTACGCATCTGTTTTCATAAAGTATAGTAATATTACAATAGTTTTCCAACAGTGTGCGTCCTTTGTATGTCGAGAAGTCAAAATTTTGTGGTAGGTTGTATAACACTATATTGGACTTTGTTAAGCGGTCAAGCTTATCAAAGAAACATTTCCTAAAATGCCAAAACACTTTTTATTCCTTTTGTCTCGTAAACTTTCCTACTTCATGTTAGAAAGTTCCTTGTATTATCACTTGGTTTTTGCCTTCTCCACCGAACTCCTATTTTTCTCTCTACCATATCATTTGCTTGAGGTGCATAGCTAGTTGTCAGTTGCTTGCAAATGCTATTAGTTTCAAAACGAATTCAAAATCATTAAAAAGAAATTTTACTCCACTATTGCTTTGAAGATTTTTGAACAAATAGCCATTTCCATTCTCCCCAAATTTTTAGCTTCCAAAACGCATAAAATACTTAGATTTCCTTCCGAAAAGAACCCAAGTCATCTAGCTACAATCATCAGTGGATACACTAAAACAAAAGATTTTCATTCAATGGTATTATTTGCATCAAACTATACAAATTAGGTTACCACCTTGACCTTCAAAAACTTTTGTTATTGGGTTACCGCCTTTTCTAGGAAAAGAGCATTAACTAGGAGCTACGAATTATGAACTGCAAAATAAAAGTACTAGAGATAACTTAAAGATATATTGATAAAAAAATTGGAAATTAATTCGTTGATGGCTAAAGGGCCTCTTTGGAGGATTGTAGTTTGATACTTATACGTAGTTCCCAATAATTGTTGTGCTAGGTATTACTACTTAATTTTGATACTTGTCCTTGCTAATTTGTGTCACGTGAGTGACTATTTTCATGTATGATAGCTATCTTCCATCCATTACTCTTATAATTTTGGATAATGTTACCACTCCTCCTATATTTTGGATAGTGGTAAGATAGATGTTACTACTTAGTTTTGATGTTTGTTTTTGCTAGTTTGAGCCACGTAGATTATTATTATTATGAATGATAATTACCTCACTTTCACTACTTTATATACTGAGTAGTGCTATTTTTCCTCTATGTTTTAGGTAGTGGTGATTATTAGCTAGCTATCTCCTTGAATTCTACTATGTTCAAGGTCTCGTCTTAGGCCAATAATTCTTGACCTCTTGGTCTATACACTAGTCACTTGGTCTGCACTCTAATGCTTCAGCTAGGAGTAGCAATTTACTCCACCCCATTGGGTATCCGACCCGATCTAACCCTAATGGGGTGGGTTTTTCCCGACTTGTAGCATATATAGGGTGGGTGTGGGTAATGGTAGAACCTACTTTGAACCCGACCCACGTATATATAACCTTTCACAAATCCCCTTCCTACTCTTTGCCCTAGTTGCTCCAATTATGAGGAACATGGAACATGTGAAAGGTTACATGTCAAAATACTTAATTATTCATTTTTCAGTTGATTACTTTTCTTAGTTTAAGGAACATTTGACTTTTTTTAAAAAAATATTTTTGTTTATTATGTATATATTATTATTAAAAATTTAGTTTGTTATGTTCTATGTCTTCGACCCTTATTTTGTTTAATATTATGTGAAGTACCCAAATTTATTTTTATATTCTTTTTTTATATTTAGTTTGCACCAGCCTTGCCCGATCCAATTCGTCTCACCCTCCCCATCTAACTCTATCTGCCCTGCACTGTCCCACCTCGAGGCAAATACGGTTGGATATAGATATTGGCCTATCGACCCATAGCTGATGTGTTGCCATCCCTAGCTTCAGCCTCCATACTTGGTGTATCAGCTTGCACCTCATGGTATATCAGCCTATACTCGATGTATTAACTTGCACTCATGGTGTATCAATTTGCCTTTCTGATACGTAGTTTCAGGTTGGCATCTTTCTAGTAGTGCTCGACTTGCTAGCCATGTATCTTGTCCTGCTAAATCAATACAACTTCAATCTACTAGTTGAGTACAACTTGGGTCAGTTGGCTGAGTATTTGGCTGGCTGGTTGAGGATAACTTCAACCTATTAGTTGAATACTTCAGCTTGTTGATCGATTCTCAGTCTGCTCCTTAATACTCTAGCAAAATATTAAAGGACACGTTAATCTAGGACCTCTTGAAAAATCATCATTAGAAATGCACATATCTTATAAAAATCATTTGTGCTAAAACTATAATGAATCTTTTTTATTTTCCATTTTCCCACTTTATGCGCGTAGTGATGTGCAAATTATCATCCTTTCACCACTCATCATGATTATCCATCTTGCGTGGGCACCATAAGTTTAGCAATCTCAAAATATTACCTTCACAACCTACAACTTTTGAGAGTTGCTTATAGTAAGTTCCTAATGCTTACCACCAGCACAAGCATTTCTTTGATTTCAAAAGCTAACATCTCGAGTTTGTTTAGCATTGCTTTTATTTCATATTTTTTATTTTTAAAATAAAATTATACAAATCAAGACAAAAAATATTTTTAGTGTTACTATTTTTTATTTTTTAAAATTTCTTTCATTATTTATAGAAAAAATAAAAGTAGCTTATCATTTTAATATTTTTCAAAAAAAAAAAACTGATGATTTTTACTACCGCCGCCACCGCTACCACTGCTATTATTATCACTACTGCTTCCACCCCCATCATCCCCTCTACCACCACCACTATCATTGCTATCATCACCACTATCTCCTCCACATCACTAGTACTTCCATCACTATTACCACCGTGGTCACTATCATTACCATCATTGCCTCTATCACACCGCCGCCATAGCTATCACCTCCATCGAATTGTTGGCGCCCTAGCTTGTCATGACCACTACCTCACCTCAAGCACACCACCACTACCATCTTTATCATTTTTGCAACACCACAACCATATCTACTACCAATATTATCACCATCTTCACTACAACTACCATTGTGCCCATGACCCTTGATATGTTTATTTTTTAAAAGTAAACGACCATACCAAAAGTATTTATATTTTTATAAATTAGAAAGAAAAATAAAAATATTTTTTTATTTTAAAAAAATAGAAAATATGAAAGTGACGCCGAACAATATCCAGCAGTAAACACGTTCCCACGCCAAAACAGCTGGTCAAAATATTGACCAAGAGTGAGACTTAGAGTTGATCCATGAATGTATTGGAAAAGCATACAGCACTATCTTCTACAACTACTCTTTCCATCAAGCCATCGGAGATTAGACTTGTATACATGCCGAGGCCAGTAAAAACTTGATTATTGATTTAACAAAAGCTATTCTAGCCCTTGATATTTTGTGTTACTTTCATTTCCTCACTAGCCGAAAAACTTCCTCAAATGAGCTCAGATAGTACCGACGCCGCAACCCTCTTCAGTGACTCGGATGCTTTCAACAGGTCAGACTCAGAATGGCCTGCAGAAACAAACAATCTGATGCCTACAGGCAAGGGGCACTTGTCCAAGGCGGACCTCTTCGTGGTCACAATGAAAATTGAATCCTCCTTCAGGACCTAAACAGCAAGGAACATCAATTACATTATTTTTGAAATGGACAGCCTGATCACACAATGATTATTCCAGTTTTATCTTATGAGTAGAGTCAGCTCACCATCTACTTACCCTATCAACAATTTTATCAAGAAGCTGCAAGTCATTCTTTGGGGAACCTGTAGATTTCTTTAGTTTTAAAAAGACAAAAGGAGAAAGGGGACTGCTTGCCATAGTCAGCCCTGGCACATCTGACAAACCTGCATTTGCCCAATAGAAATAAAATAAAATCCATCAATATGTTAAATTTAGTCTTGGATCAGTCAAGTCACGAAAGCAGGTTCCAACTACATTAATCGTATAGATGTTTAAGAATAAAATCATAACATGTGCGTAATCCAATTTCTATTGCACTACAATAACAAGACCAGAGTTAGATATCCAGGACCATTTCCAACATATTCAGCAAAAATGCATGGATGATACATATGCAAAAGATCATGAACTATGATATCACCCTTAGAACAGCAAACAAGGGAGAGAGAGACTTAAATATCACTGTATGGACTTAAACATATAAAATATACTAATATCAGAAAATGACCATAGTAAAGACTAGTGTATGAGACATCAGGAGCATATTACATGCATAACTGTGAGAAATTACTTGATAATGTGTTTGCAACAGAGTAAGACATACTCTCACATGTTAGGATGGATGGTCAATCTATACTCATTGACTGAAGGAAGGCTATATTTATATGCCTCATGGCCAAGAACTAAACTACAGAGTGAATGATGGCATATTTCTGAGTCGTATCAAAATTTTGTGCAACACATTGTGGCTTGTGCCCGTATTGTGGGAGCCAAGAAGTAAACATGGCAAACGATGATATATGCGCACGCTTAATACATAGTCTAGGCAACTATATTACACACTGTTTTTTCAATAATAATACTTCCCCATATAGTCCTCAAATTTGGCTAAACAAGTGAAGTTCCACGCTACATCCATTCACAGGTTCATTATTTCAGCTTTGTAAATTAGAAACGATACCCTACACTTCGCAGAAAAGAAATGATACCTTACACTCAAGACAATTAGATAGTTCTCTCAAACATCTAGCTTATCTGGATTGAACTCTTTTGGTTACAATTGGCACTTGAAAAAGAAAAACACCAGAATCAATTAACCGACAAAGTTTTTGATATTATAGAACTGAGTTATTGACACCAAAGATCGGAAAGCTATTCACATTGTGTCCAAAAACTCAAAAATAAGAAATATATTTTTTGACTATTCCAGAGATGCATGGTATGAGATAAATCATTCATAAGACATCTACTGAACAATTCTAGACTAGCTACTACATTTTACTAGATCTTGCAAGATACAGTAAAGTCTATCTTATGTGTTTGCTAACTTTTTCAATACACACCTTTTCGTAATGAAGCAATATTGTTCCTCAGTGATGCAAGGATGGTTGGATTCTCTTCTAAGTAATTGACTGCACCAATTGCAGCAGTAGCAAGATAGGGAGGCAATGATGCAGAAAAGACATAGCCAGAGCTACTCAGACGCTGAAAGGATAAAAATCACCAATCAATAGCAGTTCAGTCATTATTTTAAACACAATGAGCACAAAACCTGTAGACTAAAATATATTATTTCAGTAAAAATTCAAAAACATAAGCTAATTATATACTTACTTGGTGATCAACAACTCTAACACTTCCGGTGCAAAAACCTCCATCAGTTGCCAAGGCATTCCCCATACCAGCAGTTATTATATCAATCTTTTCAATCTGCAGTAATGCAACAGATCAAGCAATGCTAAAGAAATTGTTAGAGAGAGAGAGACCAGTCCGATGAAGGATTTCAAGACCTACCGGAACCCCATAGTGCTCGGCAAGGCCTCGGCCAGAGTTTCCCAGCACACCAAATGAATTGCTCTCATCCAATATAACTCGAAAGCGGTGTTTCTCTTTCAATCTGATAATCTCATCCAGTGGAGCTACTTGACCAGAATTCTGCATTCAACAGAAGCACAATCAACTTTTAACCATCTCAGACTTTAGTAATAGTACAAGTTGGTCTAACATGCAGGCTAGAGCGAGTACAATGACCATGCTAAAACTGATTCGCACCCTTTCCTTCAAGTTAAACAAAAATTGGATCCAAAGAGCAAATGGAATAGCTAACAATTGCAAAAGCTTCTTTTTCAGTATGAATTTAGTCATGTACAGACATCTTAGGAAGGCTTTGCATCCTTGGCTATGCCAAAGACACCTGGAAAGCAGGCAGGTATTTAGTTATAGCCAAGTACATGACTGAATGCCTAGGTGACCAGAGTCCAAGCAGACCAGGGGTTTGAGCAATCCATGGCCTAAAGAGTTTATTATTAATTAATGGCATTTCCCATTTTGAATTCATTTTTATTATCTCTATGTGCTATCAGTCCATAGATCTCCACAGTTATGGATGGTATAGATGATAGTCCTTGGTAATTTAATATATTAAACCATATAACATTATCATTGATAATTATGTGATCATAAATATTAGCACTTTATCATTAATATTAATGATAAAATATTGATACATGCGCCTATGTAACTATTTTTGTTAATATTCAAACAAGTATCTCAAGTAATCTCCATATATCAATTTAGATATTAGAATAAGTTGAATTAAAACAGACTATATGGATGTGTCTTCAGTTAAAAAGAAAATAACTCTAGAACCCTAATCAAAATCAACGACTAAAGCTTATATTGTGATCATGTGTAATCTTGAAAAGAAAAGGATAGGTACAGATATACTCATATACCTAATAGAGTTCGAGACAAGCATAAAAAATAATATGCTTGTGACTTGTGAGATAAGGAAAGATTTTACAAAATGCAGTAAGGACTACAGTTCTATATGATTCACAATAAAGAAAATTAAGAAGGCCCAAGCATACAAGTGTATTAGGGTTGAAGTAAGAAAGATTATGAGGTAAAACTAGGAAGAACAAGGGGATAAATGGACACAATGCAGTACTAACAGAGATCTTAAACTAATTGAGTTGGCATTCAATTGTTCAATAAAAATCTAAGGAGACCCCAATGACGAAATGGCCAATGATTTCAAAGAAATAAAATAGCACAAATTAATAAAGTGATAACAAAAAGGGTCGCCAAATCAAGATTTTGGCTTAACCTAGCAATCCAAAACAATAAGCATGGTCCAATGATGGCCTTATGACACTACATAGAACTATATTGAACAGATAGCAGCTCATCATCCACATGATATGAAACTTGATATAAGGCCACATCATTCAATATAAATGGCATATCTGCAAAAACAGATTACTAGTGCTTATACATTTTAGGATTATAATTCAGTAATTTCAGAATAAGTATTGCAACTTCATACACATATTTAAGCAGATAAGCTATTGAATTATATATTTTTTTTTATACAGGAAAGTATATGCCAGTAGGATTCATCTTAAATTGTTCCTTTTGTATAACATACTTGAACTCAGTCAGTAATACGGAGAAACTATTTGCCAGTCCAGAATAATAACAAGCCTTCAAATCAAGAAAAAGTTCAACAATTTTTCAAAAAGAAAACTGAAGGAAGCAATCATGGAAAAAATGAATTTTAATATGAAGCTGCAAAGTATGAATAGTTGAAAATGACAGAAAAGGATAAACTTGAAAGACATTTCGAGAAAGTACTGTCGTACATTAATATAATGTTGATTAATCGATTTTCAAATGGGCCATAAATGCAAAGAAGCATTATAATAGTTGAACATGATTTCAAGTTCATGCAAATATCATTGTATTACTAAATATAAACTCGAGCATTAGAAAGCCCAGCAAGTGTCTAAGCATGCAGGGGGGTTACATTATAAAGAGCAGGTGCTATGCCAAACTAGAACGTTTCTACAGATATCTTTTCTGGTTACTCTTTATTGGTATCAATATGGCTAGCATATTTCACAATCTTATATCATCCATGCTCAAACTTGTTGTAACTTCCAATGTATTCAAGCTAAAAAAGATTTTTTTTGAGAAAGAAATTAACATCAACTAAACTATTTGAATTCTGAAGTTTGACAAGTTCCATGCAACTAAGATGGTATTATTAGTTTATTTAGGAAAAAACTAAAAGATACATAAATCTACGAAAACAATTCATGTAGTCATCAATAACCTGATATACAGCTTCCACCACAATGTAGCGTCGCATCTTTTCTGCCCGCTTGTAATTCTGTCTGGTGATTTTCTCCAAAGTGCTTTCCAGTGATGTCATATCGTTGTGTTTGAAATAAACAACAGTACTTCTTGATAGGTAGAGGCCATTTTGAACTGCCCAATTGACACCTTCATCGCTAGAAAAAAAATACCAGCATTCAATGTGTGTTAATCTGTGATTAAGAATATCTAATATATGCAAAGAGAAAAGTCCAACACTTCAATCACAAAAGCAACTAAAATTAGATAAACTAATATCAATGAACTGTATAAACCTTTACAGGAGGCGATACCCTATATGGGATCCATGACCTATTATATTCTCTGGCCTCAAAAATTTAAATTTTAAAACTAATAAGGTAGATGTTCCTATCAATCAGTTGGCCTACTAGGACTCATTCCAAACATCGCTATTGGAACTTGGCACCAGTTCTACACACCAGTCTAGGGAATGCCAAACCGAACCAAATCGGATGGTTCGGCTCATATCGAACTGTATTGACGCCGGCCTAGGATAGTTCAGCTGATCAGGTCAATTTAGTTATAAAGCCCTCCCCACCGGTCGAAATTTCGAACTGTTCGACATTCAAGACTCGAGAGAGTTCGATTCCTCTCTCACTCCCCCCCCCCCCCCCCCAACTCTTCAACATCACTGGTGCCTTCTCAAACTTTATGGATCGTATTGTATGGAAGATGGCAAGACATGTTAGCTAAGTACAAGGGAACATTCAACTACTTCAAAAAAGCCAAGCCAAATAAGTTACGCTACTCCAAAGGTATAGGCAAGAGACTAAGTACCACAAATATTTAATCTTCCAGTCGCAATATGCATAAAAGCTAATTTATGCATGAATTAGCAGAGATTCTCATGGATTTGCGCATCTATAACTCTCTCATGCTGATAATATTCCAAAAAGCAAATGCCTCACTAGTAATGAAAGTGGTTTTATTGATAAGTGATACATTTAAATATTCAACAATCATTAAAAAAGCAAAGCTCAAGATGAATAGCTAGCTTGAAGAACAATGAATAAGTTACAGCACATGGCAATTAAAAGGCATATAATGAGATTTACAAGAGAATCATATAGTGTCTAATCACCTATATAATTCAGTTCTACAGCATTCCTCATCAGATACTTCAGGCAGTAGGAGGAAAAAAAGATGAGTTTGTATTTAAGAGAGCAAGAAAAGGCACACTCACGCAACAATAATATCTCCCTTCTTACAAAAGGCTGGAATAACACTGAAAATCGTTGAAATTCCATAGGAGTAGAGGATTGAATCTGGGGTTCCCAAGAACTTTGCAATTCTGGTCTCGCAATCAAGGTGGACATCTACAAATTAGTAAATTAGTATACAGAAGTTAGGAACTTGTTAGTATGCAATTTCTTTTCAAAACAAGGTCTGACATAATATAACTGGTGACAGAAAAGAAGTTTTACCAATTGTCCCATAGAAACCACGAGGACCACAAGAACCAACGCCATATTTCTTCAATGAACTAACACAGGAATCCTGAGGACAGCTTGTCTTTAACTTCATGTCCATTTTAACAAAATGCATAAATTGTAACGTAGAAAATAAGATGGGAAAATGAAAATACTCACAATTATCTTTTCATGCCCTATCAAACCAAGATAATTTGCTGATGCAAAGTTTACGACTTCTTGTCCATCAATTACAGTATGGGTCTCTGCCGCACTGGACAAACACATCACCTCATGAACAAATAGTGTAATGCATTGTCATGATGCTGAAAAACTCAAAATGATCTCTAAAGAGAAATTATAGAAAAGCAGAGTACCAAACAGGAAAGGGTCATCCTTGTAACACAGGTCTTATATTTGTTTCTGCTTATCATCTCCATATCAAAGTGCTATAGTTATGCAATTCCATATGACATGAAAACAGCTGAGGAAGCATAAGCAGCCAAATAAAAAAGGAAACCAAAAACAGATTAGATAAATGCATTCATCTAATAGTCTATGTTGTTGCCTCATAAACAAAGGCATAAATTGTGATCACGGATTTTCTTTTAACCTACCTAAAAGCCAAAAGTAAAATTAATTATTTTATTTCAAGAGAAATACATATCGAGAGACAACAAAAGGGAGCAGATTTTACAGGTTATCTTGGACTTCTAAGAGTTAACTCTCAAGATAGGAGTTTATAGAGCAATTCTACTAGCTCCTTAAGTGCAAGCCTATCTACCTCAACGCCCTTGTCCTGAGGCCCAGAAATCAGTCCTCAGCACCATATGCTAATGTTAACCCCAGGACAAACTCAGATCCAAATGTAAAATGCCAAGGGAAACAAATGAAATTGGAAGGCTGCTTACAAGCTGCCCGTTGCCAACAAGAACTCCCAATTTACAGCCAAGTTCTCCTCTTCCTCCTGCACACTTGTTATGAACCAAAGTTTCTAAGGGTTCAATTTGTATCCTCCCCCATTTCATAAGTTGCTCAATCATCTTACAAGTAGCTTAACATTATTTCAACATCTTATAGGTTCAAACAGAATCATCCCAACATTTAATAAAACCAATATATCTAGGAAACCTTTCAAAACTTATAAACTGCAAAAACCTATAGTATTGCAATATGCTTTCTTGGGTCCTCCAAGCTGAGTTGCCTTAAAAACAAAAAAGAAACAGAAAAACCACTCCTAGCATTAAATAATGCGTGTGAGAACTTCTGCATGATATATATCTTAAACTAAGGCCAGGACATACCAATAATGGGATATGTATTGTGGTTTAGACTACCCTGTCGCAGAAATTCCATGTATAAAAACAATACCAACAACAATAACCATTATAATGTCTAAGATGTTAAAGTATCAAAAGTTATAAGCATCAAGAACATAGACTATATATCTTCTTGTCTACTCATATGTAAGAAAAATGTCACACCATTTGGCAGCAAACTACTGGATCCTTTACTGCAAAGAACACACACACACACACACACACAAACACACATAGAAGAAAAAAGAAAAAATAAAAAAGGATGATGCATGATTAAGGTTAAGATGATAGTGCCTAAAATAGCAACAGGTAATATTTGAGCAAGTGTAAAGTTACATAATGTCGCATATGACCTATTGATTTAATCTTTGCGAGAATTAATTTCCCCAAACCCTAGAGATATACAAAATAGGGAGCTAAATTTAGTGATCTTTTGCAAGGAAAAAGTAAATTAATGATCTATGAGAAGAGGATGATAGAGAAGCTGCTTCTCTTATGACAGGAAATCCTACTATCAGTCGATAAACTAACAGTTGTTTTATCTATTTTTCCACAACATGAAGATTAGGAAACATGTTTGGAGCGTAGACTGACAGAAATCACTAAATCAGATAAGAATCAGTATTAATAATTTCCAAACTCTAATTAAAGAGAACTTGAACATTGTTCAGAGAATGGACCAACCCTCCAAAAAAAGACTGTGCTATTGACATACAAAGGTAAATTCTTATTAAGGATATTCACCTTTCTAAGATAGGCGGTTGAGCTAACATCTCTTCAGTGATAGGTGGATGAAGAGATTCTGGGATCCACTCTTCACAAAGTTCATCGATTTCCTGCAGTCAAGCCACACAAGTTATTCAAAATTCTTAGTAGGATTATCATGTTCAAAGTGAAAAGAACATGCAGCAATATCCTTAATATGCCAAATATATTCCAAGAATATTGAAAACTAAAATGATGACATCGATGCTTTAACTAATACCAAAATCCAATTATGACTAGAGATGAGAATATATATGAAATGAGACAAGTTAAAAGCAATAAGTAATACTTCAAAATTGTGTAATTAAGGAAGAAATCACTGCCTGCAAACGGAGTATATAAAGACAGGATTAGGGTTTGACAGTCTTTTAACTGAATCCAACTGCCTCTGTTGGTACAGCCAGGCATATTTTATTTAGAGGTCAGTTTGAAGCGCCAAGACTTGCATTTAATCAGATTAGGTACAGAACTACAGAATAAACATGAATGACTAGCAATATTATTCTTATTGTGGCAAGTATCAACTGGAGCATGTGCACTCATTGTACATTTGCATTATGATAGAATCCTCATACTTAAGGCTCTGTTTGGCATCATTGGTATTTTTGTGTTTTGTTTCTACAAAGTAGTGATGAAGATAGCATTTGAACAAAATTTCTTATACCCATTGGTTTTGTTTCATTCTTTATGAAAACAGCAAATTTTGTTTCCAAAAGCTCTAATATTTCACAAAAAATTTGAAAAAGTAAAAGGGTTTCTTCACATGTTCTTCAGTCTAGTTCATCTTTCTTCGTGGGTCTTTGAAAACAAAAAACAGAAAAGAGGAGAAGCAATTCCAAATGGGACCTAAAGTTTTTGTTTTCAGCTCCATAAATGATGGACGGCATGTTTACCAAACATTTGCAATACCACTAATCAAATATGACTAATAAGCTTGGGCACACTAGGTCAAGGTTATTAAGTTAAGACTCTAAAACAAGAAATTAGATATAAGAACCAAGCAGGCTGAATTCAGGTCATATGTAGTAAGTGGCTAGGACAAGTTAGCCGTAGACCAGAAGGTCCACCCCACTAGCAGATCTGGTAAAGGTACAATGGCTTGCCAAGCTAGCTGGACCTCCATAGATCATATCCCTTAGTTCACAAAGCAAACCCAAAGCCCTAACCCATTGCCACTGCAGAAATGATTAAAAGAAAATAATTTCTTTTAACATGAAAGGCTTAGTGGTCTGCAGGACAACCTGCTGTGAAGCTATTTTTATATCCCTCTATGTCTGTACAAATTATATTAATGGCATGCTAGAAACTAAATGGAAATACTCCATTTATTTCAGTTTTCTATAACACTAGAAGGAGAGAATAGTCACTGGGAATGCATTTAAAAGGAAAAATAGGTTTTTTTTTATTTCATAAAACCTTCTGCATACTATTTTCAAAACATAGGCCGCGATATGTATGTATCTGATAAAAACCCTTCAAACATTCTTTATGGGTCAGTGGGGATGCATAGATATTCAATGCATTTTCATCAAGTGAGTAGTCGATTAGTATGAATTGGTAAAGGCCATTCTATGAACCGTCCTCTCTTTTTTCTGTCTCTCTCTTACACACCATCTAAAAAGACACAAATATGTTGAGTGTGAATCTAATAGAAGAAACAATGTATAAACTTACCAAAACAATTTATAAAACATTTCTGCATCCAAACTCAAAGCTTTGTATGCAATTGCATGTGCCAAATGCTAGTTGAATGAAAAAACAGCATTCTGCTTCTTCAAGCTCTCAGTTATTGTAAAATTTCATGGTGGGCTTGATTTACCAAACTTGATTATTACAAAGAATAGAATAAAATTAATCAGACGTTGCATTAGCTACAGTCAAAGTTAAACCAAAAATATCTGCACATGCAATGCTGCATAACTAACCACAAATTGGCAGACTTGCATAGACATAAAATAACTAGCCATCTTGAATTTTGATTGATCTTGACTTACGGACCTGAATATATGGACCAAAAAATGGACCTAAATATGAAATCAATTAAAGAAATTGTTATTGGATGCCTACTCAGTACTTGAATCCAAGTCAGCAATATAATCTTAAGACTGCAAATCAATTAGCTAACAGCATTGTTTGCTCGTGTCCATATAAGACATATAAATTTCATGTTAAAATGGGAAAAAATTTAAAGAAAATAGAATATACAGAAGAAAGTCCCAAGTATAAAACTTATATTTGCTATTAAAGACAAATTTCGAAAGATTATAAAGTTCCACTGCCATCAATTTCATCGATCACCAATTATCAACCAACCTTCTCAGTTAGCGGCTTCTTTGGCGGCTTGTAACTCTTCCTGGAGAGCTGGAATAGTATGACAGCAATGAGTAGCCCTTCAACAACCAGATGCCCTTGAACCACAAGGATAACAAACATTCTCAATTCACAAGAAATGACTAGCTCTGAACAAAAAATAACCTCACTCACAATTTAAAGATCTAGTTTCACACATTACAACAGGAAATGGGGTACCCACCATCAACAGGAAACCCAAAAACAACTGCCCGGGCAAGAGGAGCATCAAATGACACCGACACCCAATTAAGTGCCGATGCAGTCACGTTCATAAGAGCCGACGCCATTTATACCCTCGTACCTCAAAAATCTTTTATCTTCCACTGTGCGCACAAATTTCTATGCCACAAAAAGTAGATAACACAACTGAATCAGGGACGGATCAACGTATGATAAAGACATGATTATCAACTGGATTTCCTTACTATTTACGATCCGAAAAACCGAAAAAACTTGTCCTTTGTTTCCATCATGGGTTCAGCCATTCAATGGAAAATTTTGGAGGGATACCAAAGCAATCAAATATTCATAAGATTAATTCATATGAAATAAAAGGAATTAAAACACGTTTCCACTTTTTAAAAAAATGCCGAGAAATTGAAATCAAAATTAATTCAGAAAAGCTGAGGATCACCTAAAAAGCAAAAAAAAAAATCTAGGTTTTCCTTCAAGAGTTTATAAAAAGATAAAATGATTGCGATGTAATGCAGGCATGTATCCAAAGTTTTTTTTCAAATCAAAAGGACGCGAAGGAGAAAGAAAGAGCTCACCTGCGAAACCCTACCCCAATTCTCCCGCGGAGCGATCGAGCTTTTATATGTAATAAAGTACTAATAGAGAAGAAAGATCGAGAGCCTTCAAACACGATTCAGAAGTCAACAATGGATTATTTTTTTCGATGATGGATATGCCATCAAGAATTCGCCATTGAGCCAGAGTTTTCCGAGAAAGAGAAGGGGGGAAGAAGGGTAGTTCGGGAATTACGAGGACGTCGACGAAGGACGGAGAAAGGCTTCCAGCTTTCCTTTGCTGGGTCAAAATATCGTATTGGTTGCGTCATGGATTTTTTTTTCCTCGATACATCGAACTAAAACGAAGTATACACGGTTATGACTTCCACTAGGTGGACTTTGACCCGCATCGTGCATCATTCCACCGGTCGATGAGCTCCGAGGGTTGGACTTTTGAAGGTTAAATTATTTTTTAAAATTTTCGTGAAGGTTTTATCATCGAAGGTCATGAGTCCAGATTAATGGCGGCAAGCGGTCAGCAGATCTTCGATACTTCGGTGATGTTTGTTGAGCTCAGAGCGGCTTGAGAGGGCATCTCTTTTGCCCGTCAGACTTTGGAAGCAGATCGGCTTATTCTCGAGGACGACTCGGCTACGGTGATCGACTGGATCTAGAAACGGGGTCGTGCGGAGGAGAATAGGCCACTGCTTCTCGATATTCATAGACTGCTGCAGGTGTGATGCCCATTAGACCACACATACCTACAGAGAAGCGAATGAAGCAGCTGATTGGATTGCCTCCTATGCGGCTCACCACTCTGATGGTTTTATGTGGATGGAAGGTAACAAATTGCTGGTTTCTTTTTCTACCTTGTTGTTGGAAGACATTTTCAATATTTAGCTTACCATTATATGCGGAATCTCATGGTGGCTTAAAGTTTGAGCAAAGCCATGTGTTCAACATGAGGCTTTCACCAAAGACGTGTAGCTTCATGGTTCACACAGTAAAAAACTATATAATTATGCCAATTAAAGAAGAAACAGTTTTTATTTTTTTAAAAAAATATGCTCTTGCTATTCAAATATAGTCACTTAGCATGTAACATGCACCCTTCTTGATTCTTTCATTTTTTTGGGAAGACTAGGCCATGCAAACTTATATGCGTTGGAATTGAGTCATGTATGCTTAGAACTTGATCTGATTTTCATTTACTAGCTGGGCTAGATAAGATTTGGTCTATAAAAAGTTATTTAAGATTCACCTAGTTATTGAAGTCATGTCAGTCAAATATAACCCAAACCAAATCCAATCCATTTTGAGTGAAAGTAGGTTAAGTCTAGATTATGTTTTGATACAAGATATTTTACAAAAATAATACACAATAATTTATATTTATAAGAAAAGTTGATAATGACATAGACAAGTAAACTGGCTTTCTACTATTGTTAATGTTGGATTCTCCATGGAGTGGAATAATGTGTGCATCCCTGGCCAGATCGTTCTAATGCCCGGACGTGCCGCTAGTGTCAAGAACCACAAAGAAAAGAAGGTGAAAGGGTTAGTGGTGTTTATCATGATGCCTTGAGCTTCAAGAACTTTTACTGCCGAGATACTGTCTGCTCAGAATAAAAAGAGATAGGTTATAGCCAAGGGTATAGGTCTCCACTAATAACTACAAAA
Source organism: Phoenix dactylifera (assembly GCF_051530095.1). Lineage (NCBI taxonomy): Eukaryota > Viridiplantae > Streptophyta > Magnoliopsida > Arecales > Arecaceae > Phoenix > Phoenix dactylifera. Next base: position 2,306,167 of record NC_143205.1, on the reverse strand, counting down.
AAACTAGAATAAAGTAAGAAAATTAAAGATAAATGCAAAAACAAAGTAAAGATAACAATAAAGATAAAGATCAACAGCAAGTGTTTGATTGGCCAAAGATCTTCCTCCAGAGTTACACTTGCTGTTGATCTTTATCTTTATTGTTATCTTTATTGTTCTCTATTTATAAATCACGTTGTAAATAATCTAGTAACCATCTGCATTTGGTGGCTACACCAATCCATGCCTGACCTTCACTCTCTTTAATAGTTCTAGTGATCGACACTAACCATTCTCCACTCTTCATGCTTTGAGAACTGTTATGTTCGATACCATATCACGATTCCTTCCGAGTTGTCGATCATCCTATGCTACAGACAAATGCTCGTGAAATGTTGTATGCTGAGTAGGGTGCACCTCTCGTATTATTGGAGCTAATGGCTTCAGGCCGAGCTTTCCAGGCCGAGCTTGGATGGTTTCAGCTGCCAGGTCATTCCAAGCGATAATGGTTGAGGGAGTTCTTCAATATGTTGCGTGTGCACTCCTTTTCGAAGCATTACCTGATGGAACGCGAGGGGCCAATCATCAATACCCTGTCCTTCGAGGCGGCCATCATGATGACCGGCCTTTAATGCCGCAATTTGGAAAGATTTGCTGAGAAAGCTTCTAGGTTCGCCACGTGGCATGATTTGGCCGCTCGGCCATCCGGGCAGGTCGATCAGAGCCATTGAGGTCGGCTATATAAGGCCTTGAGGAGGCTCTAGGGCTCTTATTTGACCTCCATCGCTCTCGCTCTTCTTCTCCTTGGCCGCCATCATCATTGCCCTCGAGCTTTTCTTTGAGCATTCTTGGTGCTTCCTGGCGAGTTTCGAAGCGGATTTTTCTCCTTCATTTTCGGTTTCTGGCGGTCCTTCTCTTTTTCTAGTTGTCTTCTCCAATGAAATCTTGGGTAGGTGTCTTCTTCCTTCTCGATCACTCGGAGAGTTATTCCTCTTTCTTTGGTTTTTCGTGAGCTCCTGTGAAGTCCTTGACATCGGATGCAATGGGCTTACCTACAAGAGTTCTTGAGCTTAGCGCAGGTCCATCCCGAGCCTAGGCTTCTTTGGATGCGAAGGAGACCGAGGTCTAGCTGGACCATGGTCCGAGCGGGATTGGCTTGAGTTTGACCGAAGAGGAGCTGGGTTTGGTTCGAGCCCGATTCTTCTTCCTGCGCGAGTTCACTTTTGAGCTTCCAGGGGCTGGGGCTCGAGTCACCGACCCTCCTCGAGGTCAAATCGGAGCGTATGTGGAGACGCTCCGAGCCGGGCTGAGGTTCCCTCTTCACGAATTGGTGAACGAGCTTTTGGCAACTTATCGCCTTGTTTTGGTGTAGTTCGCTCCGAATTCTTGGAGAATGATCAACAGTTGCCCTTGTGAGGTTTATCCCTTTTATACTCCAGTTAGATTCCTCGCCTAATTGGTATCAAATTTTCCAAAACATAAAATATTATAAAATTTTTAAAAATTTCTTAAATTTAGAACAAAAATTAGATCTTGATTCATATAATAACTTCATCATTTATTGCATTGCTAAATTACTTCTAAATTAGAAGTTATGGCATTTCACTACAACAAAAAATAGGATATTCCGACTCTTATATGCCGATGCAAGAAAAAAACATCCGCAATTTTGTGAGCGTGCCAAAATTTGCCGATGCTTCTAGATAGCGTCGGCGGGGATAAAACTAAAATGATACTAGTTAGCATTGTTGAAACCAAATTTATAAGACGATGCTTCTAAGCATTGTCGAAGGCTAAAGAGAAAAAAGAGGAGACGACACTTAAAAGCATCGTCAGAATCCTACTTATTAAACCCTCTGCTTAACACTAATTTTTTTCTTAAATACTTTAAACACTAACTTAAGACGATACTTTTAAGCGTCGCCGGATGCCAGACGTTGCTTAAACACCCCACTCCATCGAACTTCTACTCCAAACCCACCCTATAAAATGCCAAGCGATGCCGGCCTCCATAGCCCCAGCAGCCCTGGTGTTCCTCCGCCTCTCGAAAAATCACTTCTGTCTCTTCTTCCCCCAACTTCTTCTTTATTTCGAATCTGCCTTCGATCGATTCCCTGCCCTCCCCCTCCCCCCTCAAAATCTCTTTCTTACCTCCTATCTCGAAACCTTTGCTCCAATTCGTTGAAATCTTGTTGGAGATTCTAAAATGAAGCAAAGCTAGTCTGCCTAAGAGATCTTCGAACCCTAACACGAGGCCTCTTGGTTCCGTCTCAGCAAAAATGGGAAGCAAATGGAGGAAAGCCAAGCTCGCTCTCGGCTTGAACCTTTGCATCTACGTCCCCAAGATTGTCGACGACGCCTCACCGTCTGATTATCCATCCGAGACATCCTTGGACGTGGTCGCGGTCTTTCCGGTGTCGGGGGCTTCAGATTCCATGCCTTGATGCCCTCCACTCTGACTCCGACCTTCAGATTCTTTTCTTTCTTTTGTACAAAAAAAACATCATTAAATTTGCTTCTAAGATAGTATTCAGCTTCTTCCTTTTGTAATTAATTTTTTTTTAATTTTTTTTAATTTTTTTATTTTTTTATTGTGGTTGTGACGACGATGGATGGAATAGAAGAAAAAAAGAAACAAAAATGCAAATGCGAAGGATGGAAATAAGATTTGAAAGAACTAGTCTCTCCAATTGTAATTGTAATTTGTAAAAGAATCATCGGACATTTGTAAAAGAACCATTGATCCGGACTTTTTTTCGCCCTCAGAAAAATTAATTCCAATGATCCTTCTACCTCAAGATTTCGTATTTAAGAGATTACCGATTCATATGATAGACTATGTGTCTCTCATTTTATTTCTATTGTTATAATGCAAGTCTCTAAGTGGAGGGAGTTGGGGCTTCACCCCTCTGGATTGTTCCACTTTTTTTCTTTTTTTCTTTTTTTTTGGCTAAATCACCAGCCCCTTTCAATTTTTAGTTTATTTTTTTTCTTTTCTCTTCCTATTTGGTACATTAGTTATCCTTTTAACTCTTTTTCAAGTGCTGTAGCTAGTGGGAGACCATTATAATTTATTTTTCTACTCTCGGTTCGCAAGACTCCTCTTAATAAGAGGCTTCATTGCACTAAACATCCTATCATAATAATTTAATGTAAATTTCATATTATTCAACTCTTGTGTATGTATGGCTACAAATATACATATACTAACCTTTCAAATATATGATTGATGCATTATAAGAATAATCAAATGCTTGGTATGAATTAACATATATATGGTATGGATTTTGTGTTACGGTATACATAGCAGATGTCACCCTTATAAGTGCCTTAATCCCAGCTTTTAAAATTGGGGGACACATGTTCAGATATATACGAACTAATATTTCAATTCACTACACTTTATGCAGCCCCTTTTACATATTAACGTAACAATATTGTTGTAAAAAAGAAGATGAATGAGAAAATGCTTTGGTAAAGAGGAAAAAAGTTCCATCACCATATCTGAGTAGCAGATTGTTACTTTATATATTAACTTCACATTATATATATATTCACGAACAGGACCAATTCACTCTTATTATATGGGATCAAGCATTTATTGGATACTATAATTGGTACCATAGCATTACATTTTTCAACGAGGGATAAGCTATCCTTTTCTTCCTATCACAACCTGCATGCAGAATATGGAGTTAGGGTTTGGAAATGGGCTAGCCATGTCCTCCTCCTCCTCCCAACCATCCTCATGACCTACATATATGGACCAATTGGCGAGATTAAAAACCTAGAAAGCAAATCCAAGCTGAGGGAAAGGAAGGAATTTTATCATGATTAATCTGCATTATAACCCTAAATCTGGTTCAAAAGTTCACTTTTATTTGCTCAGGTCAGGTCGGGCCGGGCCTGGGTTTAGGTCTGAATCCAACCTAAAGGATGAAAAATAATGTGCGCACTCGCCCAGACTACACAGAAACCCAACTCCATTTCCAACTACATGGAGTACAGCAGCACTCCTCAGAAACCTAACGTAAGCCGAAACGGACCGTTCTCTTGTCTCCAACTCATCCAAATTTCAAAAGAGTTCCATGTGGGGTTGTCATTAGAATGCTACGTGTTAGGGCTATTAGACTAAAGCGGTGTGTCCTCATCCGTATGCACCTCCACCAGAGTTTATTGCACTCGATCTTATCAAAACAAGAGAGACAGATCCCTCCTCTGAGATCTGGCCGTCTGTGTGCATGGGAGGACTGCAAAGGCAACATACATGGCATTCAGTGCTACATCTCTCTCTCTTTTTGAAAGGAAATATTTCAGTGCCATCTCGCACTGTTGTCAGTTTTGTATGAATCTAATCACCTCCCCCTTGCCGGAGGAGAAGCTTCGTCAGTCAACATAAGAGAGAGCAAAGGAGAGTAGAAGAGCTACTGGCCGGGTGTGCGAATTTTATATTCTTCCTCGGATTAAGGTTGCGGGAGCCCAACAGCATCATGCATCAGCCACTAGGCACAAACATTCGGGAAAGAAGCAAATTTTATCTGACGATAGCACTTAAAAAAGTTCTCACCAATAAAGATGGCCAGAAGAAAGTTAAAACATTCTCTTGAGACCTTCTTTTGGAAGAAAGGAGACAAGGAGTACAGCTCTCTTCCCATTGTCATCCAAAACAGTACTGTTGGGGAGGAGAAAAAAGCATTGCAGCAGATGCCCATCTCTAGCATTTTCTCAGGAAATTAAACAAATTATAAATTTTCTTGAAACAATAAAAGTTACTAGTGAAATGTAGACCAACTTCATCATGAAAACAAACATGAATCCAAATTTGAATCTCCCTTCACATTATTTATTGCTAGAACGTAAAAATAAAAAGAACAAGAGAGGAAGCACCAAAATCGCAAAGCCTTCCTGCCCTTCCCAAGAACCGGAGAAGAACCCTTCATCTCTTTATTATCTAACTTCGTCATAACTTACACACACACACACACACACATATACATTACTCAATTTACTCTCCATCTCCATTTATGTTCCTTTATTTAACAACAAAAAAAAAGGAAAAGAAAGAAAGAAAAAATAGAAGACGTACATTTTCACATTGAAGACCGGAAGCTGGATTAGTTGCACCAGAGGGAGGTAGCTAGCAATTACAAGAGGAAGATATATATGTATGTATGTATGTATATATATATATATCTAAGTATCGACATCGCACTGGGGCTCGCCGAGCAGCGGCACCGCACCAGTGACCCCCTTGCGAACTCCGACGAGCATGTCGCAGCGCACGTACAAGTTGTACCAGCCGCTCCAGAACGGTCCTGACTTGTACCTGAGCCTTCCCGTCAGCACGACGCGCAGGTTGACGACGCCGTAGGCCTGGTCGGTGAGCAGGCCGGAGGCGACGTCCCCTGAGACGGGTACGAAGTCGCCGCCGAGAACCGGGGACATGGCGATGGAGCTGTCACGGTCCTGGAAGAGCGGGGGTAGGTTGGCAGGCGGAGTGATGGGCTGGTTGCGGTAGGAGACGTAGGCGGAGAGGTGGTCATAGAGGATGGAGGAGCGCTCGCTCGGGTTGCGGCTGACGAGGGTGAACTGCATGCCGGTGGAGAGGACGTTGGGCTGGGTGGAGGAGTTGGAGAGCTGGAAGACGGTGGCGCCGGCGACGGAGAAATGGGGCTTCGGGGGACGGTAGACGAGGTAGACGATGAGGGCGATGACGCCGGCGAGGAGGAAGAAGGTGAGGAGGATGGTGCAGAGGAGGCGGAAGGGGTGGACGGCGGGCAAGTAGCGGTACCTGATGCCCTTCCTGTGGTCGGTCATCTTTATTCTTATATATGTTTTGTCTTCTCCCCTTGATGGGTAGGCGGGTGGGTCGGTGGGTGGATGGTTTCTTAGTTGCGAAGAAGATACGAAGAGAAGGAGAGGAGGGGAAGGGGAGTTATAGAAAGGAGAGGGGGCGGAAAGGGGGTGGGGGAGGAGGCAGTGCCAAGTGGTGGAAAAGTTGTGAAAGAAGACGCAAGAGGAAGCGGATGAAGGGCGTGTGGGGACTGGGGAGGAGTTGCGTTGGCGTGATGACTTGGGGACTGGGAGGAGAAAAGGACAGTACTAGTGGGTTTGTGATGTGGAAGATAGGTTTTCTTTTAACTCAGTTTTTGATTTTCTTTTTTCTTTTTCTTTTTTTGGCTTTACTTTCCCTATTGAAAAGAATGGGGCAGATTGGATCGGCACTATAAAATTATAGATGCCTTTAAATTTTTGTTTAATTCTTGTATTCGATTAAGAGCATGGGAGCAAAATGCTATATCTATTGGGCACTTGATCCGTCAAAATGGCTAGATTTAGTACATGGTATAACTTTTATTTATAAACAAAAAGGGTTCGTAAGGATAAAAAAAATGTAGAATAGCCAAACAAATGTTTTATAAGGGTATACATGCAAATATCAATTTAGAAATGTATTCATGCAAAATTCGATATTTAGAAGGACATTCGTGCAAAAAAAACCTAAATAAAAATGCTTATTGGGTTTTAACCTTAGGTTATAAATATGAAGATGCCATGCATTTCAGTTTGTTGAGCTTGATGAGCTCTCGTATATACTTGGCTAGAGCTTATCAAATTTGTTATACCAAAAAAATTGGTTTAACATCCTACCCTGAGGATGACTTGAAAATTGATGCAGAGATTAATTTATATCAATTCTTCTGAAGTATCCAAGCAAAATTCTTCAGCTTCTTCAGCAGAGCTGAGACTTCTGTTTGCTTTAAGCCAATTTCTGATGGGGAACAGAAACAGTGGCTGACTTGCCCAACTGTTTCCTTTAGGCTATAATGCAATGTACAGAAAGCAACTATATTGTACCTTTGTCCCAGAGGAGTGCATGTTTCAGAGCAGGCACATCGAGATCATGAAACTCCCTCAGTTTTGATGCTATCAGAGCAGAGATTTCTGGGTCATGCAGATCAGCAGCTGAAAGTGTCTGAAATTTCTAGAATATCAACTCTATATTAGAACAACTCTTAAATAGTAGTTCAGAATAACATATATGAACATTATTTAAGAGAAACTGTCTTATAAAATTGTATCTATCTCTCATTTATTTCAACAAAATCAACATCTTGTTCATTAAGTTAACAGGTAAAGGAAGATAGATCCATCTATTGCATCATCATCCTAATCAATGACTTTCTGATAGTGGTAAGTAGTTCGATCGGGATCAACCAACAAGATGGATTGAGCTAATACAACATGTTCCTCTCATATGCAATTAGTACATTATATTATTTTTTAGACAGACGGAATAATAGAAACAATATTCTTGATTCTTTTACACATGCATATGGACATACAAGAATGCATGTATGTGTGTGTGACAAGCCTTTCTTGGAAGGAAGAAGATGTCTAATTTCATTTTCTCTGCATACGTAGTAACTAATAAATCAGTCCCTAAATAAGCATAAAACAATAAGGTCCTTAGATGATCAAAATAATCAAGCATATATTGCAAATATTCAAAGTTCCAAAATTCGCAAAGTCGCACCACAATGCTATCTGGACTAGATAGAATATAGCTGCAAATACTATACAAAAAAAGAAAACTTCCGACTCTTATTAGCCGATGCTTATTCCAAGCATCGGCAAAAATTTTTCCCCGTCAACATTTGCCGACGATTTTTAAAAGCGTCGGCTAAGGACAACGCTTAAAAGCGTCGTCGAAGTTAATATATAATTGACGACACTTTTAATGACGCTTTTTAGCGTCGTTAAATAATGACGCTTAAAAGCGCCGTTAAAAGCGTCGTCGGAATCCAAAAAACCACATCATTTTAGTCCCACATCGGCGAATTTGAAAAAAAAAACTGTTTATATAGCCAAACCCAACAACTCCGCATGGATAGAATGAAGGTACCGATCGGAGAGGTTGTTTGTATTTCTGAATGGAGGAGAAGATTCAGACAGCAAATGGTAATTTTCTTATCAAATGGTAATTCGCGACGCTTTAAAGCGTCGGTAAAGAGCGACGCTTTTAAAAGCGTCGGAAAATATTTTTTCCACTGTAGCATAGGCGACGCTTTACCGACGCTTTGGAAAACGTCGGGATGGTTTCTACCGACGCTTAAAAGCGTCGCTAATAGCCAAAAAAAGCGTCGCTAATGGCCAAGTTTCTTGTAGTGAAAAAATTTCTTTTCAACCTTGTACTTTGTATGAGGATGTGGGCCATCTACAAAAAAAAAATGAAATTAAAAATTAAAAAGTTTTAAAGCATTTGTACATGATGAAGTTTATGAATGTTCTAGAAATTGAACCTAAATGATGAGGCAAGATGTCTCGAAGCCAATTGTGTGCATATCAATGCCTCAACCATATTCGGGGATAGGCTACTACAAAAATCATCCAAAATCCTGCTAGTAGCGCTGAAGGCAGACTCAGATGCAACGTTAGAAACAGGAACTGACAAGATATCATGTACCATCTTAGATAATATTGGATATTTTGATTCGATGAATCTCCAATACTCTAAAATTTCAAAATTTTTCCCCTAATGGATGAACCTACTCAAAAAAGTACATTGCAAGTCAATTTTATTAGTATTATTGACTTATCTTTTAATGCAGGCATCCAAAATAGAGATCATAAAATATCTTCTCTTCCAAATAGGTTTTCAATTCTGACTTGGATGGTTGGGAAACTTCTTCTTCTTGGATAAATTGTTTATAGTCTTGCATAAAAAGTGTCTCATCTCCTCAACCTTGAGATTTAGACACCATCTCCTTCATTTGAACATGAGAGACATTTGCACCATATAAAATTGTATAATCATCACAAAAATTTTGAAGAATATCATGTACTTTCTTGATCTCAAATAAAGCATAATCACCATTACCATAGATTTTCTGAAAGCAATACTTAATAAGCTTCTTCTTATATCTTGGATCAAGAACAACAACCCCTACGGCAAGAATGTGAGAGCATTCCTTCCAATACTTGCTAAGTTTTTTTTGCATCTTTAAGGCCATCATTATCACAACTATATTTGAACTCCTAGATTTTTGAATCAAGAGCATCTGTATTCTCCAAATTTCACAGAATATAAATTTGTAGTGGGATATTTTGTTCGTGAAAAAAAATAGTTATATGATGGAAAATCTTTAAAAAAGTTACAAATAATGATGTCATGAGACCAATCTTCCTCAGTTGGCGCACCTTCAAAATTAGGATCCCTAGCCTCAAGTTGCATAAACACATTCTTGAATTGTATAGCATCATCTAACATGAGATACGTAGAATTCCAACAAGTACGTACATATATGTATATCCATTTCTTACCATTCATCTTTAATTATTTTACAATTTTCATAACCATTGCCAACATTTCTTGAGATGATTTTATATATTTAATAGCCTTGTGTATCCTATGAATAGCACCCTCCACTACCTTCAACCCATCCTACACAATAAAATTAAGAATATATGCACAACAGCGCACATGAAAGAACTTACTATCCAAAAGTAGATTTCTTCTAAATTATCTTTGAAATTTCATGACAATAATTGTAATTGCTGACAAATTATCAAGAATGATTGAACCCAACTTTCTCTCAATATTTCAAGATAAAATGCAACTAGCTATAGAATCACTAATGACTAGGCCCATATGTGGTGAAAGAGCCATCTTAAGATTGATAATATGGTTTTTAGATTTTCAATCATTAGTATATAATATGCAGTGAGACATATGTACCCCAATGTTTGATTTGTTGTCCACATATCAGATATTAAGCTGATTCTTCCATTGTTTGCCTTAACAAATCATCAAGTCTTTCTTTTTTTCTTTTGTATGCTTTAAAGCAATCAGAAGCCAATATTGTCCTTGAAACAACATGAAATTCAGATCTAAGATTTCTAAGAAACATCCGAAAAGCTGGATGTTCAATTATTGTAAATGGAAACTCTTATAAAATTACCATTCTTGGAAGGTCCTCACGACTTCTTTCTTGATCGGTTGAATAGAGAGTCAACTAATTCAATGCAACACCATCTTTTGAAGTCACGTTATCCATTAACTATTTCTGCTTCCTATTAAGACTTTTTTTTGACGTATAGTTCTTTGTATGTTTGTGAGGATGACTCGTCCTATTTTTTGGTTCGGCTAAAAAAATAAAATGACAATAATTGTATTTAACCTTGTCTTTTTGGTTTTCTACCTCACTATAATGATTCCATATCTCCGACTTTTTTTTTTGCTTGCTTTGGAGCTATCTTTATTAAAGGGCTCCATAGCTTGAGAACTTTTACAATCAAATACACTTGAAATTTCACCTGTATTTTTATTGCTACCCATCATAGACATTAACCTATTTTGCATAGAATTCAATAAAAATATATAAGCATGAAATGCAACTAAATACGATAGAAACACAACAAAAAAATGTTAACAAGTGTAGATCTTTATTACAAATGTTTGTCCATTACTTAAAGTGCTAAATTAAATAATAGCAAAACAAATTTTAGTTTCACATGAAGGTTGAGAGATAAATAGATTCAAGTCTCCAGAAATTTTAGAAAGAAACCACAGGTCCACAACAATACTTACTGGCTTAGTGCTTTGGAATAGAAGCCTATGGAATAGATACTGTTCAAATAATGTTACTCTGTAATATAGAAAGAAACCGCATTTGAAACTGAATTTGTGTTTCAATGCAGTTTGCCAAACAAAGGGAAGAAAGGATAAGTAATGTGATACACATAGAGAACTAAGAAGGCAAAGAGAACACATGAAAATCTAGAATAGCATGGCCACTGCCTTATTGAAAGGGATCTAGTATTCCTCGTACGTGTTCAAAACTGAAGACAAATTAGTTGTAGACTTTTATAGATTCATCAAAGAACAAATCCCAATGCTTAAAAATAAACACCAAATGAAGCCCAGTTTTCAAGAAAAAATATCTACAATCAAGCCCAGATGTTCTGAACACTATAGTAAAAGAGGGAAAAGCCGACGCTAGTGGAAAGCGTCGGTAAATTCTGCTCCAGCGCCAAATTGTTCCGACGCTTTTAATGAGTGTTGGTAATTTGAAGAAGTGGATGACGCTTAAAAGCGTCGTCGTAGACCTAAAGCCAAACGACGCTTTAAAGCGTCGGTTTTTTTCGCCTAAGACGACGTGTATAAGCGTAGTTAATTGAAACGCTA